>NW_024879282.1:350000-453479 GCF_018340385.1 Cyprinus carpio | reverse complement strand
TCCATTCCTTATCCATCTCTTCAACTTTTTTCACTGTCCTATTCCCTCATCTTCATTCCTCTTTAGGAGACGATCCTGGCGCTATGCTGGCCTTTCTGATGCCCTTACCTTCGTTACAAGATTTAACCTTCTTCCTTGAGTTCTTGATGAACCTATAAATTGTTGGATTTAGGTGCAATCTTAGTAGCCATTTAATATCCTTGCTCAGAAGCCATTTTTATGCAACGCAATGATGGCTGCACGCTTGCAGGTCACCAAGAGCACAATGGAAGAACAATGATTTCTGGGCATCACCTCTCCTTTAACACATGTCAAGTCTGCCATTCTAACCCAATCAGCCTGACATAAAGATCTCCCAGCCTTGTGCTCGTCAACATTCTCCACCTGACGTTATCAAGAATGATTACTTCGGAAATGATCTCAGCAGGTCCTTTTAATGACAGCAATGAAATCGCAGGGAAAGGGTTTTTTTGGAATTAAGCTAATTTTCATGGCAAAGAAGGACTATGCAATTCATGTCGGATCACTCTTCATACATTCTTTGGAGTCTATGCCAATTGCTAGTATAAAAACTTAAGCAGCAACTTTTTCCAATTTCCAATATTTATGGAATTCCTCAAACTTTTGGCCACACTGTATATATTATAGGAGTGGTCTGTTGTTTTGACTGTGGATTTTTAATTTTCGCAGTGTTGTGTACAGGGCCATTTTCTTTCTAAGGGTATAACATCTATGTACTTTTTTTTGTGTAGCAGCGTATGCAATGGTAATATTATCCACCATGCTTATCTGAGTCCAAGATTTGATAGGCTTAAAAACTAGCGAGATATCTGGATGAAGATAGCTCAGAGGCATCTCATGGCCACACTCCATTGAGAGTTTTCATGGCTAATTTTGTTAGCGTTGCAGCCAGAAGTGCCTAGCATGTGTTTTCAAGCAATTCCTGCGGTTTACATAAACCACTGCTTCATTTTTGCAATATTTGAGACTTCAGCTGCACTGTGAGGTCAAATCTGCTTTAAACAAGTGGCCAAGTCTAGCGTCCGTTCAGAATTGTTCCTTAGATGTTTGGTGATGGCTTGGGTGATTTGTTGCATTATATTTACACTCAAGTGTTGGCCTCGGACACAAAGAGTAATGTTCCAAAAGCACCTTGAGTTTCTTTGATGTTTCAAAACAAGAACTTTGGCCCGACCAAAGCCAAGAACTCAAACTTCTCTAGGTTGTATTTTTACCTTCAAAATCCTTAGGAACTTATATATACTTGGCATGTGCATTAGCCCCAATAGCTAAAATATGCTTACCTTTCTTCTTAATAACCCAAACTATATGCTGCCTTCTGTTGTACCATTTTACGTAAGCATGTTCCTGGTCCCGATGCCACACAGATACAGTAGGCCTTGAGTCACAATGACTCCTAAGCAAAGCGAGTAAGAATCCAGAGTGCAACCTTAGATAATGATGAGTTATATTAAGGCTTATCAGTACAGCATGTAGACTCAGTAACACCACATTTGAACTATAGCTTAACTCTCAACAAACAGAATTATACAGGTATTTTGCCAACTAAATGCAAGGCCTGTCTCTTTCTAAACTTCCTAAAATTTCTGAATTAGAGTGGAGTTTAAGCAAATACAGAGTGGTCAGAGCCAAGGCTTGTCAAAAATGTTCTCACTCATCTATTAATTTTCAAGGAGTTGCCTCTGTAAGTAGTCAAATGTGAGGAGAAAATTTCCACCAGAAATGCTTTCTATTCAAGATTAGAGCATCACCCCGCTTCTCAAAAAAAACAAGATTGGTCTTTTGTATACATTGTATATGATATGAAAAAAGGAAGTTAGACCATGTGCAAATACCTAATTGAGAACATTCAAAAACTTGCATACATTTCATAACGTGTAATGTATGAGCTCGAAAAAATGTAGGCATCGTTAACTTACACTTAATCTGGCTTATCGATCTCAGCTTCAGTGTGGATAGTGAGGAGCTAACTTATCTCTGCTTCGTTACAGTTTGCCACATTATTTTTTCGCCACGAACGCTGGATCTGCTTCTTCAAAACACCTTTACGACACACCCTTTATGGCATTGGTTCTGGCCACTACGACACACCCTTTATGGCATTGGTTCTGGCTTTTTGTTCACAGAACTCGTTCCAGGACTGAACCCAGCAATGTTACTTAGTTCCCCAACCCGAGCTCGATCCCGGAATCAATCACAGGACGTGTTTATCCGCCTCACACAGAAGGCGATCCGGCAATTTTCGTGCAGTGTGGGGGTGCAAGATCTCGGCCAACCAACAAAAACCATTCCCCATTTCTGTTTTTTACAAAACATCGCAAGAAGGGAATGTCCTCATCTATACGTAAACGATCAGTTTATATTGTAATTTACTGCAATAGCTCACTGCATGGCAGGCCCAATCTCAGAGATCTCTCTAGAGTTTCGGATTCAATTGCTGCTCGCCATCTATGTTTGTAAAAATACTCAGCTGATGAAAAGTTATGGCATTCCAAATTTCCTCGAATCTACCAAGCATCTGCTTCGATGTGTTGTCAAGAGATTCAACGTGTCTCTTTGCATTGAACTGTTGTGGACTTTTTTGATGACAAAACCCCTCATCAACACAACCTCTGATGGAACAAAGAGGCTTTCATGTGGACGAAGTTTCATATCCCTGCGCCATTTCTAATTTCCCTCAAAAAATTAGACCCCTCTCTAAGCCTTTAGTATGTAAATAAATTGGCCATGGCAGAAGTGGGAAAAAATAACAGGTTGACAGGGAAGAAAAGGGAGAAAAAAAAACATTAATTTTAATGCAGATGATGGAACACAAATACAGCCAAGATTCCAGGTGGAAGTTCCGTTCTCTTAAGTGTTTTGTTATTTTGGCAATATTGGAAAACTTGGAAAAAAAGTAACTTTCTTCCATATCAATATTCTATACCGCCACATTTGCATGCTGTTAAGTTTTGACCAGTATGTTAGAAATGTTGAAGACGTTGACCTAACTCATTCCAGAGCTTCTCGTGTTACTGGGACACCAAGAACTGTTCTGCTTGCTGTGGTATCCCATGCACCTTTTCAAACCTGCAGTTGGAAAACCACCTGTCTTTTTATCCACAAACAATCTGGACATTTCATTTATGTGGCTGTTCACGCCCATAGAAGAAATTCAAGAACCTTGGCTGAGCCGAGTCTGGAGAATGTGCGGCGGTAGGAGTCTGGGAGCACCTGGGTCAAGACGCACGCGACACTGCAGACTTAGAGTTCCTATATCGCTTTATTTGTGCACACAGCATGCATCTGCAACTTTATTGTAATTATCATATTACCATGAATTCAATTACCACCATCGAGACCAAAAAAAGTCAGCAAACAACAACCCAAAAGAACCACAAGGAGAAAAATAAACTATAAGAAAGGTCTCTCTATACCAGGGGCTTTACAAAAAGTTAATTGTTTTGTGTATTGAAGCTTCATATCTTATCATTTTGTTGGTTCTTTTGTGTTATTCAGTAGCTTTCACGTTACTTCCGCTCACATGGTCCTGCACTGCTATAATGTTTATTGAAATCCTCACCAAGCTTTTAAATCACAGCAGATACCTCCGTCATTACACCAACAACACATTATTCACCCACAATTCCTCCTGTGCTGTGCGCCTGTCAACACCCGGCTTTGATTTAGAGCTGTCTGCGGTGCAAAAGAGAAACTGAATATACTGTCATGTTGGTTCTCTCTCTTCTCTTCACACATTTCCAAAATTCTCAGTTTGTGAGAATCCCGTTGCCACCCGCCGCTGCTTCTGTTTGATGCTTCAACTTGTCAGCAGGTCAGGCTGTCGCTTTAACTTAAGGACCAATGTGCAGATCCACGCAGTTCTAAGTTCCCCAAGATGCTCCTACTGTCATTCGCCATGATCACGGCGCGGTTTCAG
This sequence comes from Cyprinus carpio, assembly GCF_018340385.1. Lineage (NCBI taxonomy): Eukaryota > Metazoa > Chordata > Actinopteri > Cypriniformes > Cyprinidae > Cyprinus > Cyprinus carpio. The sequence goes on along the minus strand of NW_024879282.1, from coordinate 449,539 downwards.
TGGGCTGAATATTTTTATGTTTGTTTGTCCTTGAGCTCTGGGGAGGGAGAAAGGGGCAGTTGTTTGCTTAAAAAAGCTTTATGGGTCCAGGTTTACACGTAATAATCTTTCCCAGCACTCTTTGCCAAAAGCAATTCACAAATGCTGCAACTCAAGCTACAGCGTAATGCAAAGGACAGCACAGGGGAAGAGAGGAGCACACATACCTCGCATCGTGCGCCTAGCACGCCCGCTAAGGTACCGAATCGTGGGCCTGATGTGCTCGTGCTCTTGTATTACCTGGATACACATTGTACGCAGAAAATTGATGAAGGATAATCAAAGGGAATAAGTAGTGGAATCAGAATGGTTTGCTATGCCAATATGCCCGTTCGACTTGTGGGCACTATTGCAGGAGCAGATTTCATCGCTCATAATGCCATTGCTCTTGTAGGGTAGGCTGCCCAGGGTAATGGGTTGGTATTGATTCATTAAGTGACATACTGAGTTGAATATTGACTATGCTGAACTTAGACAGGATTTATGGTGTAAGGACATGATCTTGGGGCCTGTTTGTCTGTTTAGTATTGCCTTGTATTTTGGCGTGATAAAAATGAGATTCTAGTTTCGTTTCGTGTGATATGAGAAGGGTTGGCGTGCAGATTGGAGGAGGCAACTACACAATGGCACTCTAGGACACACACACACACACACACATGACGCAACCCTACCAGTCAATAACAATTGCGATTGACTGCCCCCCGTTTCGATCCAATGATGTCACCACGTCCGCTCTTCCTTGAGCTTCCTATCAGGTTTCAGATTCAGTCACCCTGGGCATGGGCATTTCAGTTTTCAGTTTTGGAAGAATTATAATCCTTGAATCGAGTAGGCAACACAATTGCGTCGAATGTTCCATAGGCTAGTGTTGCGCCCACAGAATCGGGTATGGTTAAGGCATCGATGGGTCCGCCTCCCAATGCAAATACAGTCAACAGCCTGCAGTGCAAGTATAGTTATGTGACTTGTTACTTTCGTCTTGGCTAATATACTAAAGGACATCAACCATCACATTCCTTGAATGTCTTGGGCAAAATAAAAAAAAAAAAAAAATTCTGCTCAGAAGTTCCTTGGCAACATGCTCAGTGAAATTAAAATCCAAGATAACAGTGACGAAGTGAGAGAATGTATTATGATAACCCCAACTGTTCAAGAGGTTTGTGGCCTGTTTTTGACAGACGTTGTTTATTTTCATAAAATTATAATATTGTGATACGTTGTGAATATATATATTATAATTGGAAAATTTGAATATATTTTCAAATGTAATTTATTGCTGTGGTGGAAAAGCTGTGTTTTTTTAAGTCACCAGCCATTACTCCAGTCTTCAGCGTCACATGATCCTTCAGAGATAGTCCTAATATGCTGATTTGGTGCTGCAAGAATGAAATTCTTACTTTTTTAATTATTATTATCAATGTTCAAAGCAGTTCTGCTGCTTTTAAGGCGACTTATAAGTGTTATCCCGTTATGTGGGGCACATTGCATTATCTGGACAATACTGGCTTATTCTGTATTAAAGATTTGACTGACAAACATTGTAGCTTCTGTATCCTGCATAAGCTTTGCTGCATTTTACAGAATTTTGGAAAAACAGTACTCTAGACTCGCTTGTCATCAGGGAAGCTCATGAGTAGCAAACGGATAGAGTGATCAGTCTTCTGTCACGCATCAAGTGAAAGCCTTTACGTTTCCCTAGCGACTAGTAACTGACGGGTTCAGTAACAAAAGTCATGGCCGTAGTCTATCACTTTTACAATGGGAGGTAGGATTGGATCGTAAGTGTTGTGCTGTATCAAACCATGGTGCCGAGTCGCTCTCTTCATTTTGTTTCCAGTTTCACTTTTCTGGGTGAAACTCCTCACTTGACTTTTGGGTTTAATTCTAATCAGTAGCTTTTGTCCAGAGAAGGGCAACTGACCAAATATGGGTTTGAGGCAGTCAGGCACGCTGAGTAAGTGGCACACGCCCCCTTTCTTGATTTTAATACGGAAAGTGCTGTTGCTGTTGGGCACATACTGTGTCTAAAGTAGGGACTGTTACAAAGTCCTTCACAATGTCTGCAGGATCCCAGCATCATGGTCTGGCGCTGGTTCAAAAGCGCAGAGGTGTGACTTTTAGTACTTATTATGCCATTGAATGAAAAGAGCTTTTACTGTTCTGGAGGTAATTGACTCCTATTCGTGCACCATGAGAAATTGTGGAGCCAGTAGCGCTCATCTATAATGACGAAGAACTAGCAAAAGGTAGAATTCCATGGTGGGTCCTTTGGTGCAAAAAAAACTGTCACATTACTCACGAGTGATCGTCAAACGTGCTCTGCGGAGGCATAACAAGTAAATAGCGCAGATGGCTACAAAGTCTTGGGTAATCGGAATGATCGATATGGACTGCAAACTAACTACCATCTACATCCCGTGCAACATGTGGTATGATAATCATACAACTTAGAACGGTCGCTGATATTTTCCGATCTTTTTTTTTTATTTTTTTAATCATATTGATTGATAATAATGGACTGAATATGCTGTTATACCTATAGCTGTAGTCTTTAATTGGTACATTTCCCTTTTTCTTTCATTTAGATGTAAACACGGTTGACTGGGGTTATCCTTTAGTAAGTTTCATTAGGTTAGCATGTAACGTACATTTGTAGCATTTATCTTCAGTTTAGGAGATTCTTTTTTATTTAATTTTTATTTTAAGTTAATTTATTATGTACTTTATTTATTTACCAGCATATTACCCTAAGAGAATTGATGAATGAATAAAGGATTAAATCATAATGTCGCATGGATTTCAACTGGAAATAAAACTTTAAAAAATCTTAAATTAAGGATAATTTACATTTATTTAAAACATTGGACTAAATAAAATCTTCTATAAATGACAGTTGAATTATTAAAAACTACTATATTGAGCCATTTGTTATTTGGATTATTATTTATTATATATTGTAGTTTTTCCTCCAACGTAAAGTGAACCCAAAACACGGATCTCACGTCCGGTACCTATTTAAAACTTCTGTGTCACCTCATTGGTGAAAAAGGAAATCGCAAAGAAGTTGAATATGCCCGGTCGTTTGTTGGTTGTTCTTATCTTCTTATTAGCAGTCAGTCACATGTTTTTAATTTTATTTTTGTTTAGTTTTTTTACATGCGAGATGATAATGTGTGTTCACAGAACATCTTGTGAAATAACAGAATTTTTCTAAACAGAAATTTTTTGTTGTAATCTAAAGATGCCGACTGGAGAACCACCTATAAGGAATGGCTTTTTTGTCTACTCATTTTGGGGCCATTAGTGTATCACTTCGCTGTTCCGCCATTTTCCACAGTATTTTCTGTTCATCTGCATTCTTCTTCCCTTGCTTTCTGCCGGCTACTCTGCTCTCTGCGCCATCTTGTCTCCCATCCTTGCTTATTGAATTCTTGGCCTGTCCACGGAGTGTCATCGTGGCAGCAGTATCAGTTTGTAGTTGAAATTCAGCGTTGCAAATGCATCATCTATTTGCTGTTCGCTAGATGGTGCTATTATGATTGATCAGGTTTTATAAAGACATGCAGAAGGTGCTGCCATGCAGCCAGATAAAACCAGATGTTTGTGCGAGGAGTGTCCTGCTTGATCGGACATTCGATTTCCCCTTGAGACTGCATGCACTTGCTTTTTCTTTGAAAAAATGGACTGTTATTGTTCTATTTCACCTCAAGCCTAAAAAGGGGTGTTGTGTTTTCTGAGAATACTGTTACTTTGTTGATTCTCATTCTGATTGTACACTGAAGACAGTTTTGTGCTTGACATGATCCAGAGAGAAAATCTTGCTTCTTGGGAAGAGATGTGTGTGTGTGTGTGTGTTTCCTCCCGTCTTTTTCATTCATTCCAGATGTGTGCCATTTCTCTCACACTTCCTTTTTCTTATCTTTGTCTTTTCCCCCTCTCACATCCCATCTCCATCTGTACGTACACACATGCTATATTATTGTAGGTGTGTGTTGGTGTTAATATGTCAGAGAGCATGTATGACCAATGTATTAGACTGAACGATTGTACAAGAGGGGGAAATAACAAAATTAGAGGTCTTAGATCTAACGTAGAACAGTCTCATATATTTTCTTTTTGACACAACGTTCTCCCCTTCTCTTTCTCCCATTTCAGTCAGTGCATCTTATCTGTAGCTCTCTCCCCTTGTTTCCATTATAAATGAGTCTAAAGCAGTAGAAATAGGTGTTGTGGTGTGGCACAGACTTTTTTTTTTTTTTTTTTTTTTTGTTTGGCCAGTGGTTTACTAGGCTATAAATGTTTAAGATTGTCATGTGAGAATAACTTTCCAATTTTTTATTTTTATCTATATCTGAGTCTGCCTTAGTATCATGTGTGTAATCTAGACAAGACTTCGGACTCTGAAATTGTCATTCTGTTCTTGCTTTATCTAATTCTATTCTATTCTACTTTCTATTCTATTCTATGCTATTCTATTCTATTCTGTTCTGTTCTGTTCTGTTCTATATACAGTATATTATTTATATTTATGTGTTGATGATTTAATTATTTTTAAATAATTAAATTTACATTTTTATAATAAATACACATTTTGTTATTTTATTTGATCACTTATATCTTGAACCATCATAATGTCAATGACAATCTCAATTGGTTCTGGGCAGTCTGTGAAGTCCCTAAATAGCTTTAGGAGTAAGCTTTCTACTCTTTGAAAAAAAAAATACTTTTATTTTTTATTTTCCATCTCTGGCTTAAATATTAATTTGAAACTTACGGGGAACCAGGTGGAGAGCTGTTGTTAATGTCTCCTGTCAGTGGTTCTGGCAGCAAGCAGACTAAATAACTTAAACATCTGCAGAGAGATGGAAGTTTTTTTCAGGTGTGTGTGTGTGCACCTGTGGGATAATGAATTAACTCAGCTGCACTAGCTGGTGGGTAATGATGCCCAGGTGATGGCATGTAGTGACCATATAACCTTCATCACAATATTTGTCAAGGTGATAAATGGATTTGTAACACAAATGCATTTCCTCTGTGTTTCTTTTTGGTTCTACAGTTGAGGTACCAGCATACATTTCCTCTCCACCCCCTGTGATCTCGGTCAGACTTTACCCAACCCAGTTATTGAACTTCCTGTAGCATGGACTACTTGTGCGATGGTGAGTTTTGACATTCCCATTGCTTAAGGAATGGACATGCATGTAACCCTCAAATTGTGATCAGACTTAATTATTGGTTTTTGTGGTAAGTGATAAAATGGGCAAAAAAAAAATTCTATAGACTTACATTGTTGAACAGGGAACGCAAAGCCATATCTAATGACCAAAATGCGTAAAGAGTGGGCTCTTTGCTGCAGCAAAACTCAAAACAGTAACCACCCTAGCAACTACAGAACATCACAAGAAATGTGTGTGTGTGTGTGTGTGTGTGTGTGTGTGTGTGTGTGTGTATGAGTGTGTGTGTGTGTGTGTGTGTGTGTGTGTGTGTGTGTATATCTATATGCATTTTCATATTTTATATTTATATTTATTTTCTATTTTTCTGCAGCAAATGTAGAAATACTCATAATATTGTTTATATGTTTCTTATTTGCATATATTTATTTTTTTCATATTTTCTTTTCTGTACTATTTTTTTTTTTAGAGAAATATACAAAAAAAATCATTATTTTTATTTGCAGATTTTCTTTGCTTGTAGCATAGTCATATTTTCCTAAGAAAATAAAAAATCACATTCATATTTATTTTCAGAAAATGTAAAATCTTGTTTTTTTTATTAATGTTTACCAAGAAATTATATTTACAGTACAATTATTTTCTCACTGTTAAATCATTGTAGCATTAGTTTTAGGTATAGCTTACACAAATCAGGTTTCTGTTGATATACTATGATAAGCCACTATAGTTAGCTAGCCAACTTTTTGAAATAAACAAAATTATAATTTTTGCATCAGTGATGATAAAATTCCCCAATTGTATTCCTTGCAGGCAATGGCAGTCAAAAAAAAACAACATGCCTTTTTGTTAAAAAGAAAGCCTCCTTTGATCTCTCCAACTTTTTCTTGAAGTTTCCAGCAGGCAAACCATCTATCCTGAATGTTAATTTAATAATCTGTGTTTGAAGGAAGAATACTGGGGTAAAGTAAAAACTCTTCAAGCGTCCCCAGTAATGTTTAATGGATTGTGGAAATGCTTAAGATGGAACAGATGAAAGTATGACCTTTTGACCTCTTGAACCATACAGAGTGGCAGGAAGTAGAGGAGGAAGTGGAAGTCCGGCGAACCGGCGGTTGTGCTGCATGGCTAAACAGACCCGGAGGGCGGTGGTGTTGACTCGACGGTACACTTAGAACCGTGAAAGAGCAGTTTCCGCCTCCCCTGGGGAGAGGGGGACCGTAATATTACCAAACACAAATGTGAACGTTAATGTCCTGTCAGTGGGTCGGCAGCAAGCAACCTAAAATAACTTAACATCTGCAGATGGAAAGAGCCTTTTGAGTGTGTTGTGTGCACCTGTGGGAAATGAATTAACCTGCTGGCCTAGCTGGTGGCACGATGCCCAGGTGATGCATGTAGTGACCATATACTCATCGTATGAAGGTCATGGTGATATGGTTTGTAACAAATGCTTTTCCTCTGTGTTTTTTCGTTCTAGCAGTTGAGGTACCAGTACAAGCATGGGCTCTCCACCCCAGATCTAAGGCCAGACTTTACCCACCACCTGGAAGAACTTCCTAGAGCATGGACTACTTGTACGATGGTGAGTTTTGACATTCTTATTGCTTAAGGAATGGACATGCATGTAACCTCAAATTGTGATCAGACTTATTATTTTTTTGTGGTGGGTGATAAAATGGGCAAAAAAAAATTCTATAGACTTACATTGAACAAGGGACGCAAAGCCCATATCTAAGGACCAAAATGCGTAAAAAGTGGGCTTCTTTAAGCAGTAAAACTCAAGCAGTAACCACCTAGCAACTACCCAGAACATCACAAGAAATGTGTGTGTGTGTGTGTGTGTGTGTTTTGTGGGTGGTGTGTATAATCTATATTCATTTTCATATTTTATTTTTGATTATATTTTCTATTTATTTTCTATTTCTGCAGCAACATTTCGAAATACTCATAATATTGTGTTAATGTTTTCCTTATTTGCAGTAGACTTTATTTTAATTTCATATTGTTCTTTTTGCCAAGTGTTGTACTATTTTTTTTTTTAGAAATAATCCCAAAAATCATTATTTTTATTTTGCAATTCTTTTGCTTATTTATAGTCATATTTCGCTAATAACATAAAAAATCACATTCATATTTATTTTCAGAAAATGTAAAAATCTCTTATTGTTTTTTATTAACCAATAAACACCACTGGACTAATAAAAATAGTACCAATACAATTTATTTGTCTCACTGTTAAAGCAATTGTAGCATTAAGTTTAGAGTAGCTTACCAAATCCGGTGTCTGTTGAAATGCACTTGGATGCAAACCCACTATAGTTAGCTAGCCAAGCGTTTGTTGAATAAACACAAATTATAATTTTTTACATCCAGTGATGTGAAAAATTTCCCCAGTGTATTCCTGTTAGGAAACACAATGTCGTTTGCAAAACACACTGTGTTCAATAAAAGCCTCCTTTTGATCTCCCTCCAACTCTTTCTTGGTTTCACGATCCGAAACCATCATATCTGAAGGGTTAATATCAATAATCTCTTGTGTTGCAAGGAAGGAGGCCAGTGTAAGTAAAACTCTTCAAGCGTCCCCCCATAATGGTTTTAAATCGGATATGTTGAGAATGCTTAAGATAGGAACAGATGAAAGTACTGACCTTTTGACCTCTGGAACCATACCGAGTGGCAGGAAAGTAGAGGAGGAAGTGGAAGTCCGGAGCTGAAACCGGCGGTTTTTGTGCTGCATGGCTATAAACATGACCGGAGGGACGGTGGTGTTGACTCGCGTTAACACTTAAAGAACCGTGAAGAGCAGTCAGTGTTCCTCCGCCATCCCCCTCTTGTGTGGAGCTCGGATAGGTGGGGAGCCTAGTTGTCACCCACAACAAACACATGTTCATGAACATTTCCTGTCCGACATCTTTGTCATACAGCGCTTCCATCCGCCGTGAACGGATACTATGCCAGCACATAGAATCCATCCAAGAGCCAAGTTACTTTATACAGAGGGGTGCTGCTGATAATGTTGACTCCTGAGCGAATCTCACATGACGTCTAACTTGTCTCGCCAGCGCAGGAAGCAACTCCGCTGGAACCGACGTGGAAATGGTGAAATATAGAAGGACTGGAGCTATTTTAATTGTCGGGTTGCTCCTTGCAGATTGCGTATTAGGACCCTTGCCCATCCACTTCCTCGCCTACACCTCCCTCCCATCTTCAGCTGTTTAGATTAATGGGTCCACAGGGCGGGCCCAGAGATGTGAAGTAAGCGGTGCATAAAAATCTGCATCAGGGCAGCTGCAGGATTTCTTCATGAGGGGAAAAGAGAAAGTGGCGTGGAGGTATCAGAGAAAGCACATGAAAAAAGTGGAAATGGTGAATTGGGCACACTTTTATAGGGTTAGCCGTGGAACTGCCATTCTGCCAGATTCCTGAGAAGCATCTGGGATTTCGGGAAAATATGGGTGATTTATTTTAGACCAAGCCTTCTCTGTCAATTTAAACGGATGTTTATATGGTAAATTGGGATGCAGTGTTTTTGGAGGACTGGCTTAATGAAATTGTTTTTTGATCTGTTGTCAAATTTGTTAAAATAAGATGTTGGCAGAGTCTGAACCACACAGTTTCTCCCTCTGTGTGTGTGTTTCAGGAGTTTTTGCCACATAGTCTTACAACCACATTTCTGAACAGGGGTTATTAATATTGTTGATTGTTTTTCGCAGAACTGTTGGCTGGACTCAACTGCGTTTCAGCTCGATTTACAGACTGGATAAAGATAAAGTCACAGATCTTTTTTCATGGCAACACTACTCTGGTTCCAAGTTTTTTTTTTCTGCAGAAATTCTTCAGGAATACAATAACACTTATCCACGATCGTTTTTCATGTCATCATTTCATGTCAATCTTTTAGCCTTCTGGCCTAAGAAACATGTTGTCCTAGGACCAAATCGTAATGTTGGAATTTCCAACTTCGTATGTGGAAAAACTGTTGTTAAATTCACTTGACCTTTGAATTTTTTAATCCAACTAGGAACAGAGTTTGCAGAGTTAATGATAAAAATAAATTAAAATGCCTCAATCACTCAAAGATTCTTTCAAATTTTTGCAGACAGAATTTAAAAGCACAAAGTATGCACTTTTTTTAATATGACCTACGCAGTGTTGCCGTTAAATGGGAAACGTCTAATGTTAACACTGCTGATTTGCCTCCTTTTACCACCACCTTCTACATAAGGGGTTAGAAATCTGAAAAATATAGCAGGAATATACCAACAATCTTGAATGGAAAAACAGCATGAATACACAGACTTATTTTCTGTCACCTCAGAGTCCCTCATTTTTGTTTGCTAAAGTCTTTAAAGAAAACCTATGCAGACTCTGGAGTTTGCATTTTTCCTGCAACTGAATTCTGAGGGAAAATGGGTAGAACTTTTGAAAGATGGCTTTCAGATCTCGCTTTCAGTGGGTGCAAATTGTATGCAGACTGTGCCCTAACGTTCACAATGTGTGATTAAAATGTTAACATGGCAGAGTTGTGTTGACCAAACTCACTCTGCTTATCTCACATCTCTGAGCCTTTCATCATCCTGTTGCTTTTTTAATCTATTCAAACAACTGATTGGGCAGTTAGATTCAGTCTTTGCTGCCTCATCTGGAGCCATAATCAGCTCTCCCACACTAATCTGGTGGTTTCCTCTGCACGTCAGTCCAGTCGGAGTGAGAACAGTCTGAGACGCCAAATGTGGAAGAAGAGCAAAATGATGAGAGAAAAAGTCAGTTTAGAGCAGTGGATGGAGTTTAAGAAGTAACAGAGAGTGGAGATGGTGAAAGGCAGACAGGTGCAAGACATGGGGCCGCTGTGTAATGATGTGTCCTGCAGAGTTCAAACCGAATATGCGAAACATTCTCTTATTTATGGCACAAGACTCTGGCAGCGTTTTAGAAGTCCTGCAGCCCCCCACTGTGGAGCTCTTGAGAGCGGGTAAAGACGTAGAAGTGGAGGGGCTGATGAGACTCAACACCCCAGGATGGAAACTCTAGGGTGGGGTTGGAAGTTCTGAGGAATCCCTTGGAACCCTGGTGAAAGTGCAACACTAATAAACCATAAATCTTCATCTTTTTATCTTTTATTTCAACATTTCTCATTTTTTCATCGGTTTTGTTTAAATCTAAACCCAATTTTAGCCTATAGCCATGGCTCAAATTCCCAAGCGCCACCCACCTACAATAAGTTCTATAACACAGCCACCATATTTGGAAAGATTCAGGTGACTCTTTTCCATCTTCTTTGGGAACATGATTCATCAGGCAAACTATTTTATTATACATCTTCAACAACAAGCCTTTGCTAATCCAGTATATAAATGGCTGGGGGGGGGGGGCTCCAAATAGTTTGTAAGAAGGCCTGATTCATAACAAGGTGTCTCAAATGCAGCATAAATTACATACAATGTACACACACATATATTTTACATGTATTGAATCCGAGCGAGGATTTCTCAGAACAGTGGGATGAAGCCGTCTCTGTGGATATCATACTGATAGGTGTTTTTACACACATCTGGTGGAACGTTCCTTTGAAATTCCATCAGCGTTCCTCCAATGCCCCTCTATTCTTTACAATCACACAGCCATCCCACCAAAAAACATTCCAGATTACAGGAACCCAAAGAGAGACCTGGTTGCCATGACGCCTCATTCTTAGGGTGCGGGAAACCAGTCCCACATGTTTTGCATTTAGTTTCCTGTCATTGAAACATTTTTATGAAGGACATTGTTCAGTGGGTGGGACGTAAAACAGTGTGAGGCTTTGGGTGAAGCATTATTTACTGGTGCATGTCCGAACGGTAACGTGATACAGGACAGAAACAATTTTCCACCCCCATAAACAAAATGCATTTTAATTCAATAGGTTAATTAGCGCACAGGCATTTTCTGCGAAATGCCAGGCCAGCCCTTCTATAATCTGAAAAAAGATGCTTCGCTCAGTTTCTTGGATCTAAAAACCACTACTGGAAAATGTAATATTTAATTTTACTAGTCATAAAGGAAGAGTCCTCAAACCAAGGAAACGAACATATCAGCTCACTTGCAGGCGTAAATGGTGAGTAAACATGCAACATGTTAGCAAAGCATTTTAATGTAAAATTCTATTAATGAAATGAGTTTTTTGATTACAATATCAAGGGGAATTAATATTTACAATTATTGTACTTGTCAGTTATAGAATAATTGTAAATAATATGTATTATGATTTCATAATTGTCAAGTCTAATATGTGGACAATTATATATTAGAATATAGAATTAATTTAATTGTTTTGTATTTATTAATAATAGTTATATTTAATGATTCTAAGCATATATTAGGCAAACATATTTTCAGGGCTGTTAATAATCTTTTAAGTATATCCATGACTATAGGGAGGAGGTCTAAGGTCTTAAGCAACACATTTTCAAACTATCTTTAGAGGGGCGTCGCGATCCTGCATTTATTTTTGCTTTTTTGCTTAACTGTGGAGAATTTGTGGTTTCGGAAATTCCTCCCGGGGGAGTTTGAATCTGTTTCTTGATTGTCCAGTTTCAACAAGAAATCCAACACCTCTTCGCCGCCGTTATTTTTCTTCCGCAGTCCTCCGGCTCACTCCCCGACCACGGCAACCCCATCCCCACACAGGACGCCCCGAGAGACACGTTCCTTCTCCCATGCCAATTCTATCTGCTCTTGGAAGGAGGGGTGGGGGACAGCCTAAAATTGGTGGCCCATGTTAAGAGCCAATTTTAAGTCCAACAGAGAGACAACTATGCTGCATGAAAAATATATGACAGTTCTGGGAGATCAGTCTTGGCATGCTTTGAGTGGCAACTAGCCCCCTCTTCTTCTCTCTGGGCCGCGTCTGCACATGCATTTTTCCGAGCCCCCGCGCAATCTACCAGCACACAACCGGGCCACTTGCTCTTGATTAAGGGTTCGTGGTTTGACACATGTTTTGAGAAAATCATTTATAAGGGGAAGAACAGTTGTAACAAATAGCCTTCATGTTCCAAACAAAAAAGCGTTGATTTTTCCCTGCTAGGGTTTTGACGTTCTAAAACACATGGGCTAGATGGAGTCCAGATGTTTTTACATAAACACATGCATAAGTTGAAGTTTGTGGGCTCGGTAGACTTTTTGAGGGGCTGATAACATTTAACTATATCCATATCCCCCGTAACTCATACAGTACAATCAATGATATTAGTCTGAGAGATGGGAGTTCAAGGATTCTTTCTCCAATCAAGAGATCGTCATTAGTCGACTGTTAGCAACATGATTTTGAACGGCACACTAAGGCTTTGCAGACAAATCTGACTGCTGTTTTGACATGCTATGGTGGGTTGGCTCCCAGTAACATTTACTTGGAAACGTCTCTCCCCATTTCACATCTGAAAAACTGGATCTAATACCAGCTGAAACATCTCTGAGCGCAAGACGAATCATTTGGGAAGAAATCGAATATACAGTGCACGCTCAAGCTATGGCCAACCATAAGATGTTTGTTTTTCAGTTGAATGATGACGGAAATTTGGGAGCAATGTTTCTTTGCTTATACTTGGTCATGAAAAGTCATCACTGTCGGTCGGACAGCCATTAAAGCGCTATGCTAGCAAGCAGGCCGTGTCCAGACACCACAGGGAAATTAAACCACGTATTCTCTCTACCACACATTACTGTATAACTGTTGATGTGAATATCCTCACTGCTGTATTGGGACGACCACAAAAAAGCATATGGAACATAGCTTACATTTGTATACCTCGTTACACCGTTTACGATTTAAAAAAAATAATATAAATCATTTAAAGGACACACTATACAAACCCATTAAAACTTTTTTGACAGTAGTGATCCTATATTGGGTGTCAAAAATATCTCATTACAGTATCTCATATAAGTTCTCATCTCGGAAATAAAGTTTTTTTTTTTTTGTTTTTTTTAATCCAGTTTTGCTTCTAAAAATAACATGATTTTTTTGTGCAGTCTAGTCAATGGATGAGTTAAAAAAAGGTGTTTAGAAAATTGTGGCCCGATATTTTATCCGGTTTACTTTCTCACATGGAAATGAAAATTCAAGTTAAATACTTTTGTTTTCTAGAAAGGTACATTGACATTCAAAAAAATTAAAGATATTGCATTTATCATTTTTTAAAAGACAATTTGCTCACCGAAGGCTGCATGTTATTTGAATCAGCATGTTTAGGAAAACATCAGTATATTGTGAATGATATTATCACAATTTAGAATATCTGTTTTCCCAGGTAATATATTTTAATATGTAATCTTATTCTGTGATGCAAGGCTTGAATTTTCATCAAATTCATTACGGCCAGGGTGCTTCCCCCCCCCAAGTCGTCACATGGTCCTTCAGCAACTTATTCTAATATGCAGATTTGGTCTCAAGAAACATTTTTTATATGCATCAGTGTTGAAAACAGTTGTGCCTGCTTAATATTTGCTGTGGAATGGTTGATTTTTTTTTTTTTTTTTTGCAAGTTCAACATTTTTTACTTTTATTGTGTCCTAGCTTAAATTCAAGTATTATTGTCTTTCAAAAAAAAAAAAAATAATAATAAATTGATCTCAAATTTTTGAACTGAGCATTTAACATAGAGTTTGACTTTCTGTGCTTTTTCTTGTGAGATAACACTTACTTGTTTTGCATGTACATTGATACCTACTTTTATAAAGTTTGCAGCTTGTTTTAGCTCTCCGTGAAAGCTCCTCGTGAAGTTATGACGAATCCTAATACAGTTGTTTTTACTTCTCTAGATGTCATATTTAAGATTGATTGTATGTAGTCCAACAGCTGTGTGTGTTTTGGGGTGGTGCGAGTGTATTTGTTTGAGTGCGTGTGTGAGGTTGAGGATCAGAGGACTCTGGCTGAGCTCTCCCAGGCTCTCAATGTGTAAATGAATTATGAGATGAGCCATCATGCAACAAAGAGCTCCACTGACATCAGCATCTTCACACTCTCGAATTTCTTTCCCTCTCTCGACTTCTTTGCTCCCCCGATTCTGAAGCAAACGTTGGAAGGTGATTGAAAATCATCAACCATGGCCTTGTTTTTGTTTTTTTTTCCCCCCCCCCCCCCAGTGACAGGCACAATGTCTCCATGACCATCCCGTCCCTCTGAAGTCTATCTCAGTGTTTCTACCGCATCCGAAGTGGGTTTTGCCCTCTCCAGCTCTCCTGAAACGGGACGTCAGAAGTGGGCCAGCTCAGATGCAGATAACAGAAATGCCAAACCCCTCCACCTAGTTACAACAACAGCCATGACTCAACCTGATCCCATGGTCACTCCGGAATGTACCATCAGTGCGTCCACAGAGATTGTGAGCATTGAAACAGGTAAGACTGTGTGGACACACATGGGGATGGAGAGACTGTGTCCGAGGCACATACCGAAAAGCCTGTGGAAATACCTATGGACATAGCCAGTACATTACCATCTGACTCCGTCCCTCAGCACCCAGGAGCCATGAACGGCTCGGTCGTGCCCAGCGAGGGTATAGGTTTGGGTGTTGCGGGCGCAGCGGAACTGTGCTGCTCCGTGGAGCAGGCTGAAGAAATTATGGGCACTGAAGCCACAGGGCTGGGATTGGGACTAGGATTAGGGTTGGGTTTGGGAGGTGGTGCCAGACTGGATGATTACCCGTGTATCCCTGTGGAGCATGCGGTTGCAGTTGAGTGCGACGAACAGGTTTTGGGAGAGTTCGACGCTGCTGGGATCGAGGAGGTCTCGCGGCGCATCTATGCACTAGAAAACATGTCTAGTTTCCGACGGCCCCGGAAGAACTCAGAAAAATAACTGGGATATTGGACATGGGTCGGAGGGAGACTGGTGTCCAAGTTGGTCGGTGACATGAGGCTGAGCCTGTGTATTATTTCATCCTGACTGCAACAAATATAGACATTATATAAAGAAATATATTATTAATATTGTTATAATAATTATTAATATTATTAGGAAAAATCTGGAATACTGACCAATTTGCACTTCTCAAAGCCTTTCTATAATCCTTTAAAGTGAAATAAAGAGAATGTTTGGTTGAAATGCTTGCTGGATGTTTTTCTGGGTTTATGGCTGTGCAGTCTTAATGGCATATTCTACCCAAAAAAATTACAATTCTGTCATTAATCACTCACCCTCATGTCACTCTAAAAACCTGTATGACTCCCATTACTCTGTGGAACACAAAATATGTTATTTAGAAGAACTGGTTTGGTCCATACAATAAAAGTCAGTGGGATCCATCCAATGGGGTTTGGGGGATGCATTCTTGTCACCTTTTGGTGAAAATTGGCATTTGTGAGATTTGTTTGACATTTGAAAGCAAAGAAATAAGACCGCCATAAATATAGTTTTTCATGTTAATGCTGTCCTATAAAATCTAAATAATTTATTGTTATTAACTACGTTTTTTTATTTAACCAGTCGTAGTATAATATAAGTACATTTTCCGTTTTTATTTGTTTGTTTAACGTGTTATTTAAACAAAAAGAAGAATATGAAATAGGATTTTTTTAACCTTTAAAAATCATTTAAATGTATATATATCTATATAGTTTATTTATGTTTATTCTTCTTGACTTTCATTGTTGTTTATGGACAAAAAAACAGACATTTTCTAAATGACACTTTTACGCTTTTGGTGATTTACAGAAGAAAGTCATCACAAAGGTTTGGGACTGATATGATGGTGAGAATAACCGTTATTTTGGCGTCAACTATTCTTTTAATTGCCACTCCAGTATTGTACAGCTGGGAGCTCTGGTGTGCCAGGGACCAAAAAGATAGCAAAAAAAAGCCGATTATATACCAGCTCCTGTGCCAGAGAAGAATTGCCTGTTGGTTGGGTCGTAGCGGCCATAAACCCACAGGGCGAGGACATGTCCGTGTATCCAATGAACACCCGCTCCATCTTCATGACCTGCGACCACCACACCCGAGTTGCTGCTTCCAGGAAGATGAAACAACATGCTCTCACACATTGCGCAACCACGAAGCTCTTTTTTTTTTTTCCACAGCTACTGGTGACCATTGCCGCAGAGCTTGTAATTCTTTTTTGATTTATGTCACACAGCCAGATTATAAAACTTCCTGACAGCTTTTCAACAGTTTAATGCGACGTTCAACATGAGATGCAGAGCAGCACGAGTCCGCCTACGTAACCAAATCGGTAATAGTTCCTACTTAACATGCAACCAAGAGTATGTGTCTACACTTGAAGGGGTTCATTACCATCTATTGATGATGGCCCCGCTTCTATTGCTTAGTACCCTCAAGTTTTTTTCTCTCTAAATACAACTGTTCTGTAATTAATAGCTTTTTTCTTTTAGTATTTATCTAAATTTAAATGTTTAAAACTAATTCTGACCACTACACCAAAATTCTTTTTTTTTCTAAAAAATAACCTTATACAAAATGGATCATTTTATACAAATGTGAAATACTTGTGATATCAGGTCATTCTGTCAGTCCTCCCCCCAGTGGTTTTGTTACTCGAGTTAGTTTGTACAAGACTGTGTTAAAACTACTGTTGCTCGCTATGAACATGAACAAGGCTTGAGAGGAAAGTTTACGTATAAACCGTTCAGTGTTTGCTGCGTCGTTATTCTAAAAGAAACTTTTTCCTTGAAGGTCCTTCTGAATGTCAGTGCAAAAACCTTTCCCACTGTAATGATGTACAGTAGCAGTTCAGGCTATCAGAAAAACCACAATGAAACGCAAATAATGTGCACTGGCATACTGTGACTTTTTTTCTTTTTCCGGAAGGGGAGCAGCGGATGGCTTGTTCCTCTGCATTCAATGCAGTTGTTTTTCTTCTTCATTTTATGGATTAATCCGCGTTGTTTTGTCGTTTCATCACTGCTCTTCAAGTGGTAATGATCTCCTCTAAAAAAACTCATATGTCATCCCTCTTTCCCGACGACGCCATTTGTATGTGTTTTTGTTCTTTATCCCCCAAGACGCAGTAATTAGTTATCAGCACTTTTTTTTTTTTTTTGTGTTCTTTTTCCAGGCTGCTTTTCAGGTATACAACAAGAAGTCAGGTACGCTCTTCCATAAGGACTCACAATCGTATGAATTTATAATTAGTGTTACGAGAAAACGACTCAACCCGAGTGCTTGTTCAGGAAGGACTATATAATCGCGGGTTTGACTTCTACATAATTTTCATCCTGGCCTGAAACCCGTGTTTGATTTGCTTCTATATTGTTAGATTTGCCTTGAATGACTGATGATAATGAGTTGTTATTTAAACACAAAATAGAAGAAAGGAAAGCAATGTACTCCGGTTCCATAAAATCGTATGTTGGTGTGCGACTGGTGTTGTGAACACTTACATTGCATAATTTGGTCGTGGGAGGGGCTCCGTGGTTTTAACTTATTAAAACGACCACCAGTTTAATGGATAATAATAAATAGTAGCAATTCAAGTTTTTTTATTAATCTTTCCCATACCCTACTTGTTATGGTTCTTTTAATCTTGTTCCTTATGTGTTTTAAATTGTAATATTTTGTATTTTTTTTTTGTTTTTTTTTTTTTTTGTTTTTTTTTTAATAGTTGTCATCTGTGGTTTACGGTTAACTGTTGTGGCGCATGTATACACTGTAAATTCACAGTTCATAAATAATTAAACACTGTATGCACAGAACATATACATTTCTATATACAAGGGGTTATATCTAGTCTATAGTTTGAGCCCTATAAATTCTATATTAAGTACAGTAAGTCATTAACATTTGATTAAATTACTTATCTACAAAATGTATGGGGTCTGTCAGTTTGATTAAAAAAATATAAACAAAAAATTCCCCATTCTGTTTAATTTATGCTTTTGCTTGTATAAGTTATATGTAATGTTGTAATTTCTTGTGACAGAGTATATTGTTTGGTACTGTTGTTCTCACAGAGTGCTCCCACTTAAACAAAGGCGCTTCTGCCGGGAGACGCCTCATAACCACAGATAAACAACGTTCTGTCTCCCAAGACAGAGGAGCTGTAGAGTGAAAACTCTTTCAGGCTCTGAGAGCCATCACTGTCTTTATGCGACAGTTCCTAATTCCACTGCAGGTGTGAGGAATTCGGGATTGACGGCAGGCAGACCAGCTAGTGGACTTAGCTGGAAAATCAAGTCACCCCCTCTTAGACACCAGCTCGAGAAGCAGCAGGGGTGACGGCGAAGATGCCATGAAAGCAACAGAATTGCTGGAATTGTTTGTGAAATGTGTCTCGATTGTATTATTAAGTGAGGATGGGAGAGTGTTTTTTACATTAGAAAAAAAACTATTGAACTGCTTTCATTTGCTGTCATAACAGTGTCACTAATTTGGCACAGCTGAAACTATACGAGTCTGGTTTGATTCTGGTTGGCCTCAGGATACGTTTCTGTTTATGAAGAATGAGGACATCAGACATTGAGTACGAGATCTGATATAACTTTTTCGCTTCCACTTTCACTTTTCAAACGTTCAAAAAACACATATTGCAACAAATTTGGTTGTGAAAGGCCATTAACTCAATGCAAGCTCCGTATTGACACTTAGTTCTAGATGGTAATCAGTCTCGGTTCTGCTCTGGAGTTAGTTCAATCAGAGTCCAGGCAGTTTGTCGCGCCTGCCTTTCGGTTTCCTCATCAAGAAGAACCAAGCTCACAGGAGAAGGAAAGCTCCCGCACCTCTCTAAAAGGCCAGTGCCTCAGAAGAAGTAAAAAATACTCTGACTCCGCCTCGGTGCGTGCGTATACTGCAAACGACCTCTTATTTGGCTTCACACTTGAACTATCCCCCTTCCCCAGTTTCTCCACCCCCAAGCCTCTCCCCATGCCGTCGCAGTGCAGCCATTGCAACGGAATTGTTCCCACACACACCAACTCTCCTAGATTTGAGGTGGACCTCGATCCTCCCCCCCTGTCATCCGTCCTGTACTGATATTTAACAAGTGCTTCGTACGGACTGTTCTACCTGTATTCGGCTCTGGATTCCTTGCTGTCATGTCTGCCCCCATGCTCCCCCGCCGGCCTACCCGCCTTTCCCGATACAGGAGCTATGTACTTTGGGTCGGTGTGAGAGATTGAAGTGCACTTGGCCGTGCAACGTCTCCCACACGGTAATTTTGTTATTCACCACATTTCCGCTGGGATGCTAAACTCTATTCATTATTCATCAGTCCTATTTTATTTTCTCTTTGATGTAGTTTTGTGCAAGCAAGGGTGGCGTTGTTTTTTGTTTTGTTTTCATGCATGCGGACTATATTTGGGTTGATCTTGTTTGGTCCTACTAGAGTTTGCTGTCGCTTCCCGAGCTCTCCACTATAGTCTCTCCACGGTCCACCACCACTGCCCAGGCGGCCCGACCTTTGCGTCATCCAAATCAAAAATGTACTTTATCCTTAGGTGTGATGTTAGAATGAAGATGAGATTGTTTCGTTCATTGGAACAGATTTTAGAGAACTCTAATCATTACATTGCTTGCTCCCACCAGTGGATCCTCTGCAGTGAATGGGTGCCGTCAGAATGAGGGTCCCAACGCTGATAAAATAAACATCACAATAATCCACGATGACCTCCCAGTCCATCAATGAATATCTTATTAATGTGAAAAGGTCTGCAAAAAAAAAGGGTGTGTAATAAAACAAATCTGGCTAAAAAAATACAAAGTTTTTCTATCCATGATTGATTCTTGCTCTTCAGTGCAAAAAGTTGTTTTCGCTGAATCAGGAGAGCAAATCTGCCCCAGGATCCAGCACTGCTTCATAAGCAAAATATTCCTAAAACAAATCAAGTCCTCAAACAAATATTTGTGTGGATTTTGATGTGAGCTGAGGACAAACAGGAGATGGATTTTTTCCGGATGGTAGCAGAGCAGTTATTAGCACCTTAATGATGGATTTTTTTTTCTTACAAAACCGCAGCTTTCACTTCAGAATGGACATTTTAACAGTGTGGCCCATGATGTTGGTCATTTCTGTGTCATTAGGTAAGCCCAAAATAAACCAAGAACACAAAAGTCGCCCCACAGTGGATTTGAAAAATTAGGTGGCAGTGGATCATGATATTTTGGAAAAATACTTAATAACTTTTTTATACGAGTCACATTTTTTTTAAACCATCCATGATGCAGGCGAGCTAACAGTTTTTGGACTCCCACATCTCTGCCATGCTTCACAATCACTCTTATCTACCCCATAATTTGACTTCGAGTCGAAGTGTTCCAGGGAGTCTCCCAGTCCTTATTTAAGGTCAATCCAAGTCCTTGCCATCCTCATCAGCACACGCCCCCCCCCGCCCCCCCCCCCTCCCCCCAGTCCCCCCCCCCCCAGCCGCTGTCACGGCTTCCAACAGAACACATCATCCTTCTCCCACTGAAACGTTTCTTGGGCCATTACCTGGGACGTGTTGCTCAGTTAAGCCCTCATTGGCTTAAAATCACATCTCATGTTTTTTATCCAAAATCCCATAAATTGAAGGGACTGCTTTTTGCTTGTTCTCCCCTGTTTCTAAGCGCCAGTCTTGTGTTTGGCCTCTTGAAATGCATTTGAGTGGAATGGATACTAATTGGATCGATTATCCAGTATTTAAAAATTGGACTGATTTGGGGCATGTAACGTCCAAAAACGGACATAAACAGTCAGGCCCCGGAACCGTGACCCACTGCTCCATGAACCTCTGCTGGGAAACCCAGAGCTTTGGCACCCGATGGCCCTGAGCAGATGACATTCACCTCCCTACACCCCGAAGAGCTCGATCTTCACATTTGGGTTCTGTTCAATTAGGAAGCAAGACTTGGCACTGTGTGGTTTTCTACTAATTATCTTTAGCAGGTGCCATTTCATACGTGATGTAAAACGACAGACACCAGACGTAAGAGCTGGGCAACATGGTGAAAACTCCCTAATTTTCAAAAGGACTCCCACCTTTGTTTAACAATCGGTACCACAAAAATACAGTAAGCTCCCTCTCCATACTGCAAAAGTCGGATCATGTTCTGCAGGCATCTATGCCTTTGTGTGTTTAAAAATTTGGATAGATACATGATATCTGTGTAGGACCTATGACATGGATGTTTTCTTTGTCTGTTTCCTGCATTATTTGTGACTAACCGAGCCTCCATCTGTCATCTTACCTTGCTCCTGTTGTGTTCTTATTTCAGTGCTTCTCTCCCTTTCTCCTCTGGCCATGGGGGGGCTGTTGTAGGTGCAGAAATGCTCTAGGTGTGATACAAAATGAGACCTTTGAGCTTGGCTGATAGCCTGAAAACCAAATCCAGGATCACTTAAGCAGAGGGATGTTGTTAAAACCTACCTCTTTTAGCCAGCTGTCTGCAGGTCAGTGTTTTTCTGAATTAGGAATACTGTAGGTCTTGATAACTACACTGTTGTGCAAATCCCAGTGCTTTAGTACATTTTACATGCATGTACATGCTTTAGTACATTTACATGCAATGTAAATTGCAGTCAACTGAACAATCAACATTTAGTCACTATATCTATACGTTATATATATATACCTATATACTATATAAATATCTATATATAATATATATAATATATATAGTTTATAGTATATAATATATATTAATATATTTTATAGTAATATAAGTTTATAGGTATATAATATATAGTTTTTGGGTTTAGCATTTCTGCATGACACTAGTGACCATGTAGGACCAATCAGATAATCGCTATTGACTGTCTGAGATTTGAGTGTTATTCAACATGCAGCTAATATGAAATGTTTCTAAATATCTGCTATACGTTTTGGAGCATAACAAATGACACAGCACATTGTAAAAAAAAAAAAAACTACATTTCATCACAAACCCAAGAGCTTTGTTTCAAAACTAATTAATATAATGTAATATCCATAACTCAATGTTTTATCCATACAACAATGAAGCTAATATGTAAAAAAAAAAATTATACCTCTCATACTGTACTTGTTTCATAGTTGAGAATATAAATTCATTTAAAATATTTTAAACTGAGTTTTTGGCTGCATAAATATGTCCATCTAGATAAAAAAAAAAGAAAAAGTTTTGCAAATGTAATAATCCATAACTTATTAGGGGCAGTTATTAATAGGTAAAATAATAAGTTACATATTAAACAAACAATAAGTAATAATAAAATATTTTTTTGGTAAACTGCCATTATCTCAGACTACCTTTTTCTTATATGTGACCACTGGACCACAAACCAGTCATAAAGGGTAATATTTTGGTTTGTTAGGATATATTTGGCCGAGGATACAGCTATTTGAAATTCTGGAATCTGAGGTTCAAAAAAATTAAAATACTGGGAAAATCAACCTTTAAAAGTTCTCCAAATGAAAGTTTCTTAGGCAATGCATATTACTAATCAAAAATTAAGTTTTTTGAATATTTACAATGTGGTAATTTACAAAATATCTTCATGGAACGGTGATCTTTAATATCCTAATGAAATTTTTGGCATAAAAACAAAAAAAAAAAACAATTAATTTTGACACATACATTGTATTTATTGGCTATTATTAAAAAAATATACGCTCCAGTGACTTAAAGACTGTTTTGTGGTCCAGGGTCACATATACAGTAGCAGTACCAAATTTCACCGCCCAAACTTTGTATATCATTTTTTTAATTTTTTTCCACTTTAATGCACTGTGGAGTGAAAATCATTGTCCTATGTTCCCCCTCATTTCATTGATTCCTCTCTGTATTGGACCTCCTGACATCCAAAAAAACCTATTAATATTTTTTCTTTCTGTAAAAAAATGACATTCCTGTCTGATATCTTGCTGAAAAATACTGATGTGCCCAGATATTATAGTGGAACATCTCTGCTTGTCTGCACATTTCCATATAACTTTTCCTGATAATGGTGATCCAATTAGAGGAATGGATTAGGACATTGAATTTTATTTGCTATTGTCCCTTTCCTCTCATTCATTTGGAAGCATCATGAAGATTGTGTTGTGTTGGAAGCTGATCTATTGGCCCTCAGAGTTAACCACTCCCTAATACAGTCTGAAGCACGCATGATCAGGGCGGGTTTAAAAGATGGACACTTTGAATGATGAAATGGACAGAAAAAAATGGGGATTCAACGTGTGGGAAATGACGAATGGAAGTGAGAACAGATGAAGCTCAGACGAAGGGAGTGTTGTGAGAAGAAATGATGTGTACTTGATATTTAGTTTCAGGTCAGAGGGGGTAAATGAGGCTTTTTTGGCACAGGACACACCAAGGGTTATCTGGGTTGGCCTGACGCTCATAAACCTATGGCTCTTCACCTTATAGTTGCTTTAAGTGTGTGCTTCAGGGGGGGGGTTCTGTGGTCTCTTTCTCCTATCATTTCTGTCTAAAACACACACACACTGAGTGGAATTGCCTTCCAGTCTGCTGAAAAGCTTCACTATCTGTGGAGGAATACTATGGGAAACATTGGGCTAGGCTTTTCTAACCTCCTGACTAGAGCTTTTGAGACTTGAGCCAAAAACCATTTTTTAATTTATTTGATGGGGTCTGTCTTGACAGGTTTTCAACTTGAAAATACCAATTTATATACAATATATATCTAAAAACATTTAGACCGCGCTCTCCTTGCCAAACCCAAAAAGTTGGTTTTGTGTGTCTGGGAAATAAAAGTTCAAGCAACCATGTTCTTATAGGATATGTCACCTTACACCTAGGCTGTAACATTAATTTAATGAGTTTAAGAAATTTAAGGCTACTACTTCTTATTCTAGCTGTCAATATGATATATATTTAAATTTTATATAAAAAAATATCTATATATTTTTACGTCATTTTTCCCTGAAGCATTTTTAATTAGATGTGCTTAGTTTTGTCCATAAGCTAAAAAAAATGTTATAAAATTAAAATATTTTTTTATTACTTAAAAATTTGTTGTTGAATAAATTGTTTTGCTCAAAAACATTCTTTTAAATCAGTGGTTCGCTCATTTCCAGTCCGCGCACCCCTCTGAACATTATGTATGTTTTCTCTTATGGCTTCAGACGTTTGTTTTTATTCGAACGTAAGTGCCCTGCGAAGTGGACATCACAGGGATATTCCGCCATATTCCAGTTCGAAGCGAGCGTGTCGTACGTTCCATTCAAGTGCATGAAGTGTGCGAGACGTGAATTAAAAATTGTATTTTTCAGGCACAGAGGTATATATGATGTCAGCACTTGTCCAGGTGTGTAGGCAAAACAAAAAGATGTTGGCAACGCAAATCCGTGAATGAATGTTCCTGAAGTGAGGAGGTAACTTCAATAGATTTCCCCTGCTCAGGGAGTAGGCAATCAATGAACACTGTGTAGGGATCGTGTTCAATGGGAAACACATTAATGCACGGAGCTCACTTCTAACGAGCCTGATTATCTGAATTTCAGGTGTGTTAACAAAGAGAGGACATGCAAAATATGCAGAGTCTGGGGGGCGCGGAGGATGGAATTGAGAACCGCTGTTTTAACTTAATTAAACTTATTAAATTATTTTTTTTAAAGATTGTGTTTTTACGTCACTGATTATAAGACAGAGCTTAGAAGAACCCCCCCTCTTCTCGCCGTGCCATAAGAAAGGTGAAAATTTCTTAATTTATTATAACCGTGCACATAAAGCACTTTCATTGAATTGTTTTAGGATCGGGCACCCGGCGTCTTTCTTCTTCTCCGACCATTGCCCCTCTATTTAATTTATTTTTAATGTAAGTAGCTTGGAGCAACTAGATGTATGCTGTAAGCTAAAAACATTTTCGGTACGATATGAGGATTAATTTTTTTAGTTCTCTTTTTTTAATTATTATATCATTTGTTTTGAATAAATTACATTCAACATCCAGGTTTGTAATAACATTTTCTTAAACTTTTTTATATTATTAATTATTAATTTTTTTTAAATATTTGCATTTTTTCTTGATTTTTATAATAATTTTTATATATTAATAATATTAAATAAATATCATTTATTTTACGTTGCCTTTTTTTGTTGTTGTTGTTGTTGTTGTTGTTGTTGTTGTTGTTGTTGTGATGGTACCATTGATGCTCTGGTACCAAAGAGAGCGAGCTGCCAGTTGGATTATCGAGAATCATGGCTTGTGAGGGAATGCGTTACTGATTTGCTTGAAGCACATCGGAGGGAGGGTAGAGACCACCACATTCATTTATTTTCAGGATTTCAGTAACAATGGCAAGCGATTTCCTCTTCCCTCACTTTGGCTCCCAAATGGAGCCACACTAGCAGTTTAGATGTTGAATTGATGCGACTTGATACTTCTCCATGCTAATCATTGTTTTTGATTGGCGTTTACTCCCATGTGTGAGCAATAACCAGACCATGTTATTAAATATAGGAGCCTTCAGTTGTCCATCATCAGAGGGACACAAAATAGCGATTGAATGATTATATAGAGCGACACATCATGGAAAACATGATCATTCCTAGAGGGTTTGGTTAATTGCTTCTCGCCACATTTGCATTATGAGCATCAGGACACCACAGACTTTGCTGTGCAATGGTCGCAGCTGTTATCTGTGTCCATAGACGTTTGTGTGTTTATGGTCTAATTTCAATGTGGTTCAGAGCGGTGATGTGAATGCATTCTTTTGAAGACCACATGGCGTGTTTTTTTTCGCTGGGGAGATGAAGAGCGATGCCAGGCCAGATCTTCTCTTCAGAAACCCCTGCTGAGGGGATTCCAGGACTGTGGGCTGGCCTGGCAAAGAAACAGCTCATTCCTCACTTCCTGCACGGCCTTTTTTTCTCTGCCCAAGTCCTCTGCTCAGTCTTGGCTCAACAAATTATAGTGTATTCAGCTCTTATGAAAATCCATCATTGCATTAGTGAAGATACTTGATGATTTTTTTTTTTTTCATCATTACTGTTTCTGTCGGCCACTTTTCTTCTCTCTTTCTTCTCTCTCCACACATTAGAAAAACAAACATGTCTTGGTCTGTGAATATTTGCAGCTGTGGTACATTGCTGTGTGTCAGGTTTTAAAAACACAAAAGAGCTATATGACCTTGATGCCATCAAGGTTGGTTTGCACTTTTTGGATCCCAGGGGCCTGAAAATATTTTCAGTACTGCTTTTTCTTTAGTCCTGGAAAGAAAGAAAAAAAAGGAAAACTCTTGTTTGCAACCATTGTAAGAGTTGATTAGTTTGATTCTATTATTCTTGTTATTTTTATAAGTATAAAAAATTTTTTTTTTTTTTTGTATATTTTTATATATGATAAACGTGTGTATATATACTGTATCGTGTATGTGGTATATTATTTATGGTTTTTACGATCATATTATTATATTTATATATCGTATGTATATTTTATGGTATGTATGTACTGTTATGTATGTATATATGATATTCATTTTTGTATATATACATTCATTTTGTAATCAATAGAAAATATTGCCGAAATAAATATACATATTTTAAATAATGTACGCGACGCGCACACAACATTGTTTATATTTTTACAAAAAATGCCCTATTATTTATATTTGTATCTGTATATATGCATGTATTTGCCCTTAGAATATCTACTAATAAATACATATAAATTATTAATTAAAGGGGCAAGTTAGTTTCCTCTTGCTGCTTGCTGGTGTCATATTTTAAGGTGTTAAACAGAAAAAAGCTTTTCTCAGTGTAACTGTTTTTTCAGAATCATTTGTGTTAGAACTGTTTACCAGCAAACTAATTTTCAAACTAATTGTCTTTATTCAGTAATGCTCTTATTTGTGCTTATTATACATATTTTGCAATGGACATGACCTTTTAATCCAAAGTCAAAGATAGGAAATTAGGATAGCTTGTGCCTCCTTGAAATAATGATCATGTGAGGACTGAGTTCTCTCGCTACGCTACCTGACTTTGAAATAAACTTTGCTGCCAGTGTTATCCGATATTAGGACACACACACACACACACACACATTTAGCTAACATGTTATTAATAAACACCTTAATTATAAGGGATTTTTAGCATTTTTGCAGATGAAAGTAGCCAGTGCTGCCATCTTTGTTGATAATGACAACAATAATCACCTCTGACCAAAGGGAAAATTTGAGGCTCTCATCTCTAGCTTGATGGCAAGGTTTGGACATACACACAAACAAACGCACTTTCATAGTGTGTCACGTTTCTCCGTAAATAGTGGTATTAACAGTATGCCTAATGGTGGCAATGGGCTATTCCGCAACCTTCAGGGAAATGGGATATGAGAGATCAACTTTCAAAGGCTCCTAATGGCACCATTCTTCTGCCCTGTATTAACATTAACTGCATTGACCAGTCAACTTTCATAATAATGCAAATACAGCAAAATACAAAGTTTTTTGTATGACATTATGATCAGTTCTAGTAGCCGTGACTTAAATATCAGAGTCTATCAAATTAAATAGAGATTTTCACCAGAATTTTGCAACTGTATTTATTACAGCGTACAGTATGTATACTACTTCATTAAAATATATACAAATGTAAATATATAGTAAAAGATTTATTATTTGTTTTTGAAAGTAGTATTTTATTAGAACTTTATTTAATGAAGAATAACCCATAAACTAACTAATAGAAACTCCAGTTCTTTTGACATATTCTGTATTATTACCATTTTAAAATAGCTTTTTACTATTCTATTTTAAAATGTTAATTATTTATTTGAAGGCAAAGCTGAATTTTTAGCAGCCATTCCTCCAGTTTTGATCCTTTAGAAATGGTATACAGGTAAAGTGTTTTTAAAAAGCAAAACCGGGGCAAAACAGGAACGGCTTTAGAAGACAGCTCACTATGTAGACAGGAAAAACAGTGGGCAGTTCACTAGGTTTTGGGAGCTTTAATCATATTATGCTTGTGTAATCCCAGCCACATCCAACCAGAACATTCTAAATGAGAATTATTTTGGCCAAAAAAAAAGCCTTAAGCTGCAGCTGGACCGAATACCAAATTCTTTTTCAGCAAATGGTGTCCTTTGTCTAAAGCCATTATGCTGTGTCTGTAACTGAAAGGTCAAGTCTTTCTTCAATCTATCACTCATCTTTTCCACTAAACAGATTCCTGAAGGCTGTCAGAAAGAATTGAGTAGTTAAACCAAAGTGTTTGTTGATTCACTCACAACCAGTCTGATTACTACAAGCAAATACAGAGGAAGGGCAGAAATATGATTAAAGCCTTCAGTGCAACATAAAGTGTATGTAGTTCATGGTAATGAACAGAAGGTTTCCCCCCCCTTCGCTGGGCTTGGATTTCGTTCAGTCATTTTAGTGCTATTCACCTTTTCTTAAACTGTACACAGATGTGTGTGGTCCAGAGTGCATCGCTGACACTGTAACACAGGGCTCTCATGTTTCATACAGTATGAGGTTAAAGGGTCAAAGGTAAAGGTTGTGAAAGGCTTTCATGCTTTGTAGATTTATCCCTGCTGTTGTTTACACAATCAGAGCTCCTGATCTCTGGTTTCTAGCCTTAAGTCTGTCACCTCAGTCGAGAGAACCCTTTACCATGGGCTGGAATAGAATCTAATTGTTGTGTTTTATGTAAAACATGGTCACAGTAAAAAAAAAAAAAAAAAAAAAAAACGTTTTTGTTACATTTTTTTGTTGTTGTTGTTTAAATTAAACAAACATGATTTTAAATTATATAATATTATTTTAGACAGTTCCAGCTGTATGTGTATTTGGGTTTGTTTAAAGAATGCTTAAATAGTTTTTACTATTTAGAAATTACATATGGAAAATAAAATAATAAGTTTCGTTCAATAGGGGATTTTAAAAATGCAAAAAAAAAAATATTTCTTTTTTGTTATAATTATTTGTTTATAATTATAATAATTGATAAATGATAATTTATAATAATTATTATTACAACATAATAATATCATATACAATTATCATTTATATAATTAGAAAATTGTTTAAATCTTACCCCCAAATTTTGGTAATATATTACGGATTTCACAAAAATGTGAAGCAGCAACAACAACAATAATAAAAAAGAAAATGATAATTCTTGAACCTCAAATCAGCATATTAGAATGATTTCTGAAGGCTCATGTAATGCGTATATACACAGAGTCGCGCACATGTGTGTGTGTACATATATGAAGACAGTTTCACTAGATTGAGTAGTGTGTGTTTACTTATGATATTACATAATGTCATGTAATGAGAATATTTTTAAATGCATACATTTTTTTTTTTCCATAGGTACAGGCCGTTGGGGGCAGCAGTGGGATTCGCTTTCATCTCTCTGGGATGAAAAAAAAACATAGTAAAATCTCTAAAGAGACTGTCAGGTTACCCACATTCACCCGAACAGTAGCGCACATCTGCTGTGGAGTGTGGAGTGTGAGATGAATAATCAGAGGTGGTCTCTCGGTGTAACTGAGGCCCATCAGAAACGGTGAGTTGTGACTAGGTCACCGCAAAGTGCTTCCAACCTTTCCACTTAGACTTGAACAATTGGGCACCCCACATCTAACTGAATCAGAATGCTGTCTGTCTTTTTCCTTTGTGTGAAAGAAGCTTCCCTTCTTCACCTCCACACCTGGCCTTTTTGCTCCTGTTTTCCAGGAGGCCCTATGAAATTAAAAAAGACAGATAGGGCAATAAAATGGATGGGCCCCGTTCGGCTATGGCCTGGTTCTGCGTTAAGATGCAGTGCGGTTTAGAGATCCACTCCACGTTGCCATCGCTCTAGATTCAGGAACCCCGCTGGCACAAAACATGTGCTAAATCCAACCGTTCCTTTTTCTGCACAGCGTCGGGACTCGTTTTAGAAGAAGCTGGATAAATGTGCTCTTAAAAATCCCGTAGGGGGGGGATATTGTATTTTATTTACTGTGTTGTACTCTGTGGAGCACGACCCGCCACTTGGGCGTCTACATTGTGATTGAGGACTTAATCAAAACCCTCCCATGGCTGATGTCTTTAATATTGTTACGCTCTCAAACTCACTTCAAAGCCTCGCTCTGGAGAGCCTTGAATGCAGAGGTTGTAATATTTCATTTGTGGTAGCCTGGCCAATGAGCTACCCTGATGGATCCCTGAAGCATAAATTTTTCCTTCTTTTCTTGATCTCCTTTGGGGATTTTTGAGAGTATTGGACTTCTTTGTTGCAGATATGTTACATGTGTGAACATTTTTTCAACATGTACATACCAGTCAAAGTTGAAAATAATAATAAATTATAAGAATTATTATAATTATTATTGTATTTTTTATGCATGTGAAATAGTCCCTAATCCTCACCAGTTGCCGCATTTATATGATTAGTTTATTGAAAATAAAAACAGTAATTTGTGAAATATTATTACAGTATTAAAATAACCTTTTTCTTTTGATATATTTTAAAAGTATCATTTTAGCGATTTATGGCAAAGCTGAATATTCAGCGGCCGTTACAAAGTGTCACATGATTCTTCAGAAAATCATGGCTGCTATGCTGACTTGGTGCTCAAGAAACATTTCCTATTATTATCAATGTTGTAATATTAGTGGTTTTGAAACCATGACATTTTTCAAATTCGCAGTATATTAAATGAAACCAGTAATCGGCCCATGCCTAGTCTCGGGTAAGAAAGATTAAAATATATAATAAGACTTATTCATGACGGCATAATCTTGCATTAAAATGATCAAAAGTGATGGTAAAGGCATTTATAATGTTACAACAAGATTTCTATTTTCAATTTATAAATGCTCTTCTTTTGAACTTTATTTTCATGTTCAAAATAAATCCTGAAAAAATGTCTGTTTCCAAAAAAAAAAAAAAAAAAAAAAAAATAATAATAATAGTAATAATAATCAGCATTTTTTTTAAACATCAGCAAATTTCAGCTTTGCCATCACAGGAATAAATTACATTTTAAAATATACTAAAAGTAGAAAATATATTTATTTTACATTGTAATAATATTTCAATATATTACACAATATGAGACAAGAGAACTTCCAAACTTTAAAAAAAAAAAATAATTAAAAAATCTTAATGGATCCAAACTTTTGACCAGTAGTCTCTATATATATATAGATATATATAATTAAATTTTTTACAGTTTTATTGTATTGCATTTTAATTTTTTGGTCTTTCAAACACATATAAGATTACAACTTTGGCCTTGTACATTGTCTTTTGACATTTTCCAGATTTTACTCTCCATTCAGATTATGGAGCATAATCTTGACAAATAGTTTGGAGATATCTGTGTTTTGCCGTTTCAAGTACAGTGTTGTATATGTGTGACTAGCTGCAGAAGGCATCACCAAAATCGAGTGAAGTGCCATCAAGAGACCTTGACTCCATCTGGCCCATGTGGATGTGTAACTATTACACAAGATTAGTGAATATATTTTCTGTCATAACTTCTCATAAAATCAGATAAATCTAATGTAATCCAGTCCGATGGTCTTTGTAGGAGGCATTCATCATGATCTGCAAGTTTAGTGGCTTTTTATTTGCAGCCTGGAATTAATTAATTACAGAGGCTTTCAGTTCATATATACCCCAATGATTTATTGCATCACCAAACATTTCGTCCTCTTTTTGATGTCCTTTAATATTTATTTCTACGTCCTGCCCTTTGTCACGTTAACTCTTGCAGCTAAACCCTATGCAGAATATCTAGATTTTTTGCATCGTTGAAAGATAAAGGCTTTCCCTTTCAAAACAAATCCAAGCAAAATAAAAACAGAAATGACATAACATAAAACGACTGGGCATGTCATCTTCTAATACGAATCACACCAGTACTTTGCGCTGCTCTCAGTAAGGTGATCTTTTGATTGACTGACTGTATTTGTAATATACGTTTGAAAATTCTGATGAACTGAGATGTGACTAATTGTGTTTTGTTTCGTTGGGAGAGATTCACTGTCTGCCTCAAAGAGACGGATGTGGGATGTGATTCTGGGATGCTGGCTTCGGGAGGTGTGCGGATACCTGTGGAAACTACTGGGATAAGATCAGAGGCGAGTCGGGATCGAATGGGATAAAAGTCTGATATGTCAGTAAGAGGAGCCAGGTTGAGAGTTTTGATTCACCTTTTATCCACCTGAGCATCGCCCTGGCCTGATTTATTCACATATCCTCTGATGCCTTGTTAGTTTTAGAGGTTTGAACTTTGGACTCTCTCATCCCATCTTGGATACAGTATTATTGGAATCACATGTGAGCGTTTCTGTATTCCTATACATTAGCATGGCTATTTCGAAAACCGCCTCGGATTTAGTGGACTTGGTGGCTTGGTTCAGATGAACTTCAAACTCATTTAGTTCCGTCTAGCCACAACATCCGTCTGTCTCCCTTATCGCTGCATCTCTGACCCCAAAGGTCATCGAGCAAAGGCGTTAGGGCCGCTGCAGGGCACAGCTTTTCGTAATAGCATGTAATTTTGGCAGCTAAGTGTGGGCGGTTTCACGCTTCTAAAGGAGTCCCCATATCCTGTCCGGAGATTATCATGCTTAGTGTGGAATTTCTACACACTGTTTCCATTCAGTTTGTGGTGGAAAGACTGATATATGATGCCAAAAAATGTCCCTTCGCTGCTTCTTCTTTTGTGACTGTTATATGTAGATGAGTTGTTGAGTACCAAAAGCTGATCCGTCTCAGGGGAGCGTTCATTTTAGATGCTGCAGCCAAAGAAAGCAGAAACGACCTTACAACAATCAAAACTCCTCTAGAATGACCTAAAAATAACATCTGATACCCAACTGAATCAGAGCGAACGCTATTTTGGGAAAGGTGGGAATTCCGTGTACATCCTTACTGTGATCTCTGTCCTTTTGTTTGGAATGTGTAACACCCAATGAGCACTTGAAGCGTACTATCAAAGAGAAACCTTAGACTAGCTTAGCCCTCGGAGTCATTCTCATTCTCAATGACATACTGGTTAATATGGTTTACGTTTACAGGGTGAGCTATCGAAAAAGCAGCCTGTGTAAAAGCGATGCCGTCATATCTGTTTAACTGTTCTGAGTTAGAGCTGTAAACCTTATCAGGCCACAACAGGAGAAGAGGTGCCATCACTCTCTGTGAGCGGATGTGAAAATGATCCCGTGTGATTTTGGGCCGACGTTCAGTGGGAAGTAAATCATGTGTTTCAGTTTAAACCAGAGGGATAAATCTCACTATATGAGCAGAAATCACATTGACCCCACAATACCTTCAGGCATGAATGAAAGCAGTGGAGCCTGCTGTATATCTGTGACATCCTACCTGTGATGTCCTAGCAGTGGTGTGCCTGCCTAAAAAAAAAAAAAAAATGCTACATTATATTTAAATTATATTAATAATGAGTATATATATTATAAATGAGTGTGGGTAGAATTTTATACAATATTATTAATAATTAATAAAATAATAGTCTATTATATTTATGAATTAATAGCAATTATTTTATAAATTGTGAAAAATTATATATAAAATAATATAATAATTAATATTTTAAAAATCAGTATTATGTATATGTATATAAAAGCAAAATATACTATAATAAAACAAAAACACACAAAAATAAAACAATAATAATTAATTAACTAAAGAAACAGTAGTATATAGAATATAATATTATAATATAATATAATACTTTGTATTTAAATTATTCATAATTATTAATATATACAGTATAATATGTGTGTTTGTAGAATATATAATATAATATAATTTAATTAAAAAATTAATATATATATATATATATATTCACTTAATTAAAAAAAATGTTTTATTAATTGTGAATATTCTGTATATGTCTGTATAAACAATATATACTATAATATATAGTATATATAGCCTATGAACAATATATATTATTATAACATAATAGTTAAAATATAATATATATATTATATTAATAGCACATATAACACAATATATTAAATATATAATATTATTCATAATTTATAAAATAAATATATATATATATTATACTTTATATTTAAATAATGTATAATTAATAAATCTATAATACATTATATATAATATTTTGCATAATTAAATAATACTGTGTATTATATTGATTCATACTTTTATTGATTATAAATAATGTATTACATGTAAGTATAATAGTATGTAACACGTAATATAAAACATTATTTTATCCATTATGAATAATATAATTTTGTAATGAATGTAATATATATATTACTTTTAATTTAATTTAATTAAATGCTGAATTATTTGTTTATATTAAATGTATTTCATTAAATGTATTTAATATTCTGAAATAAAGCATGTTTGATGGTACATAGTGATATTGAGATTGTTCTGAAACTACCAGTGATGTCATTGTAGGAAGGTGACAATATGTGTCTTCCTCCCCATAACACAATCTGTCACGATATGAGGCTACACAAAGGTGATGATTCACCTGCAGGAACTATTGTAAGTGAAAACGGACATCGGCTCTAGCGTTTGTTTGTTTGTGTGTGTGTGTGTGCACTTGTACTGTATGTATATATGAGTGTGTTTTTGTACGTTTTGTGTTAGAATGGATGGAGGGGGGCAGGTAAATGGAGAAGACGGATATGTAAGTATAATAGTATGTAACACGTAATATAAAACATTATTTTATCCATTATGAATAATATAATTTTGTAATGAATGTAATATATATATTACTTTTAATTTAATTTAATTAAATGCTGAATTATTTGTTTATATTAAATGTATTTCATTAAATGTATTTAATATTCTGAAATAAAGCATGTTTGATGGTACATAGTGATATTTTTAGATTGTTCTGAAACTACAGTGATGTCATTGTAGGAAGGTGACAATATGTGTCTTCCTCCCCATAACACAATCTGTCACGATATGAGGCTACACAAAGGTGATGATTCACCTGCAGGAACTATATTGTAAGTGAAAACGGACATCGGCTCTAGCGTTTGTTTGTTTGTGTGTGTGTGTGTGCACTTGTACGGTATGTATATATGAGTGTGTTTTTTGTACGTTTTGTGTTAGAATGGATGGAGGGGGGCAGGTAAATGGAGAAGACGGATATCCTCTGCACAGGAGCACTTGGTCCCGAGGGTGAAAGAAAGCCAGTTTTTGAGTGTGTGGGTAATGACAGCTCAGAAGTGTCAAAAACAGCAGAGAGAGAGAGAGAGAGAGAGAGGACAAGCTGTATTAGAGTTTGAGTGGAGGCTTATTATCAACAAGGTGAATGCTTAGGAAATTATGCTGTGAGCAGTGGGCAGAGGATGCCAGATTAAAAATTAATTAAAAACACTCATGCATACGCATGTGGCCACACACAACCCTGTTTATGCCGTAACTAAGCTCCAAAACTTTAAATTACTCGATATTTAATGTGTACCACACACAAACTTCACTGACCCAGTGTGTTTCAAATATTATTCCATGTGCTTATTAACTTAATGTGCTTCAGAATTCAGTCAGGTATTCATGACATTCCAAAAAGTGGCCACACAAAAAAATGATTATTCCTTTAGAAAGCAAAATATTTTTATATTTAGAATATACTTACATCTCTGTTAGCTTTAGCTGTGCAGCTGCACACTTTAATTGTGTCCAAAATACTTTCATTGTAATCACAAACATTGTATCATTTTTTATATAACAAAATGTTATATACGCCACCATTCAGAGTTTGGAGTCAATTAGCACTTCTGTTTTATTACTTTTGAAATAAAGACATTTGTAATGTTTCTATTTATGAAAGAATACTGAAAAAAATGCATTTAGGTTTCTACAAAAATATACTAAGAAGCGCAACTGTTTACAGCATTGCTAATAATAAGAAATATTTCTTGAGCATCAAATCAGCATATCAGAATGATTTCTGAAAGACCATGTGACACTGAAGACTTTTCCATCAGGGGAATAAATGACATTACAAAACAAATGACCAAATATTTCACAATGTTACAATTTTTTACGGTACTTTTGATCAAATAAATGCGGCATTAATGAGACTTCTTTCAGAAACATCAAGAAGTCTTACTGGTTTTGGTTTTTGTGGTTTAGCTCTTTTTAAGTTACTTTCTAACCCCCCTACGAACCCACAATCATGGAGGTGTCATTTTTCATGTTTTAGCTTCAAGTTACTGTTCACCTGGAGTATCTTATGTTACATATAGTTTCCTCCTCAGCGTTTTTTTAATCTATCAGCGGCAGAGCAGGAAGGAACATTATTCTCTTACAATTCAACAGGTTTATGACAAAGTGTCTCTTCGGTTCTCATGAAGACCTGATGCCGTCATGGGAACGGTTTTGAGAGAGTTTGGGGGGCCTCGCTTGCTCCCTCTGTCTGAATACAGGTTTATGGACTGAGAGGAGATGAATTGTTGTGTTGCTAAGGCCGTCAGTATGGGACCTGTTTCTCATTTTGATTTAATCGCCTCGCTTAGACTGAATACTCTCAGATGGCTGGAGCAGAAGGGCTGTTCTTAATCTGTTCTGTACTAATAATGTTGCTGATGGAGAGGTAGGGGATAGCATTTTAAAAAATGTATATAATTCCATTTAGGAACAGATGTTATTATTATCCTCACCTACATCCTTTATCTCAGCCTCCAGTTTGTGCATTTTGACAGTTTATATGGCTTTTTGTGAGTTTGTTAGATGTTCAGTATAGTTCTTTGAAACAGGTGCCTTTTTCATTTTGGGGGAGGTGATTTCTATAAGGATTTTAACCTTTAATCAGTGTATTTAAATAGTGCCAACAACAAAAATAATAAATACAGCGGGTATAGAAAATAATCAACCCCCTTTAAAAATAATCACATTTTGTTGCTTTTGCAAACCGGAAATAAAGACAGACACAGTTTTTGTTTTATCTAGCTGTATTTTTTACTGTATTAACAGCCCAATCCAGCGAAAAATAACACCAACAAAAACAACAACAAAAAAAACAAAAAACAGAATGGAATGACTCAAAACTAGTAACCAAAATTCATTACTCTGTGTTATTATTAGTTATAGAAGCACATATCTTTACACTGTTTCCCCCATCTTTACATGTTGAGTGAAATTAAATGTTTTGACAGGGGATGCCAGTCGAATAAAAAAAAAAAAAAAAAAAAAAAAAAAAAAAAAAAACTTTTTAATGCAGAACAAATACAAAAACATTATATAAAATGAGAGGAAGATTTTTTTGTCTTAAGCCCTCCCATGTAGTAGGCACAATAACAGCCATCCACACGTTGCGTGAGAACGGAGGGCTATGATGCGAATGTGTGTGTGTCGAGCGAGAAACTCTGGGAAACATCTAGTGCTGTATGATTAATTCAACTGG
Organism: Cyprinus carpio; assembly: GCF_018340385.1. Taxonomy (NCBI): domain Eukaryota; kingdom Metazoa; phylum Chordata; class Actinopteri; order Cypriniformes; family Cyprinidae; genus Cyprinus; species Cyprinus carpio. The sequence continues at coordinate 412,044 of NW_024879282.1, read as the reverse complement.
AGCAGGCTTTAATACAGGGGTTTGCATGTCTGTAATGTTCAAAAGCTTTGGAGATCCCTGTCTGCTGTTCACAATAAATGCCCGTCAGGCCCCACTGAAGCATGAGTAAATGCTCATGGATTCTCTTTCTTTTTATCTACTTTTCTTTTATTACACTCTCTTTCTTTCAAAGGTGACCATGTGGGACCTAAGACAGATTTTAGCGTTGGTCCCAGGTGGGAGAGCAGCACCACTCTATAAATAAAAAATACTGTCATCTGCACCAGAATCAGCGAATCAATGATCCCATTGTGACGGTTGTGAAGTATTTGTCTAGTGAGGCTGTTTCTACCTCCATGGTATTTCCTCTCCTGTAGTCATTGGTGTCGGTTCTTTTATAAATGTTCCAAGCTGTCCCAAAAACACAGAGCACGCCGCCCTGTTTCATAGCTCTCAGTGACCTCAGTGACCTCTGCAAAGCCCTCTGATCATGTCATTACATGTGTGATCGTAAGCGTGAGTCAGAGCAGGCATGCGCAGAGGAGCTGATTATCCATCAAGGGCATTATCCATCAGCGCTTTAGGAAGGAAGCACACTGACAGGCCCATCTAGAAATGACATGCTAGATTACAACAATGAAGTCAACTAGAGGCCTTGGCTGAGTTAATAGCAATGAGATTTGTGTTTTTTAAATTTTTCATTTCATTTAGTTTTGCTTTTGTTCTTTTTTTTTTTTTTTTTTGAAACAGTGGTGCTGTTTTATTTTTCCACTTTCAGCATTTTTGCCATTACATCTAAAAGCTCTGTAATATCTTAATGGGCTCAAATGGGTTTCAATTTACTATTCTTTCATTTTTAAATTAAATTTAACATACTGACCATTTTTATGATCCTTTTATAGTCCAATTTGTGATTGTTTTATTTTAATTTTATTTATTTATTTTATTGTGTGTGGTTTTTTCAGCTTTTTTGCCATTATATCTAAGATCTCTTTAATATCTCAGTTGTCTCAAATCACAATAAATTTGGTAACACTTTAGTATAGGGACCAATTCTCACTATTAACTTGCTTATTAGCAGTCTATTATTAACATATTGTCGGTTTATGAGTAATTATAAAGCACATATACTGCATGACCATATTCTTCATCCCTAATTCCAATACCTAAACTTAACAACTACCTTACTAATAAGCAGCAAATTAGGAGTTTATTGAGACAAAAGTCGTAGTTAATGGTTTGGTAATAGCGAGAACTGAACCTTAAAATAAAATGGTGATCATACATTTTAAAACTACAATAGTCAAACATTTAAAGTGGATCAAAACCGTTCATCAAAGTTGTCCTAAAAACCAAAAACAATACCCGTTCTTGTCTTAGGACAACTTTGATGAAATTTTTTTATCCACTTCAAAATGCTGACTACTATAAATGCACTTTTTTTTAAAAGAATAATTCACCAAAAAAGGATTCTGTCTTCAGTGACTTGGCATACTGAACATTTTAATAAAACTTTTATGGTCCGATTTTTGGTTTTGTTGTTTGTCTTATTTTGTTCTAGAACAGAGGTGCTGTTTCATTCTCTTTTCAGCATTTTACCATTACAAATAAGCTCTTTAAAATGTATTGATTTTCTGGTTCTTTTTGAAGCTTGAAATCCACATTCTTCAAGATGTTATTGACATGACATGAAGGTGAGTAAACTATGTAAAACTTAGTTAAACAAATTTCACACGTGTCTCTAGAACTTCCAAAGAGATCTCAAAGTTTATCTCAAACTGTGCTCAGATTTGATAAGGTACCACAGTCTGCAATAAAAAGTCTGGGTTTTCAATATACACTTATCAAATTCTTGCGATGTTTGCATATTAACTTGCTCTGTTTTCTTACCGTATGCTAACAGTTATCTCATTTTTATTTCTCCTTAAGATTTTTAGAAGAAATATTTAAGACCGCATAACTGAGAACTCCATGTCTGTTTGCAAATCCCTTGAGCAGAGCGTTGTAGACAACACATTCGCGTTTTACTGGAACACTGACTTCACAAGCTGAAATGAGGTTAGGGAAAAGCGATCCCTTAGAACCACCGTTGCGCTGTGATCCAAACCTTACTCCCCTTGTACTGCTGGTAAACACAAATAGCCTTGTATTTTTATGTGCCAAGGGCGTTTGCTTGAATGGTTCAGCATACATAATCCCAGCCAAAGCCTCATGGGTGCGCCCCGCTGTTTACATGGTCAGGTAAGGAGTCAACGAGTGCTTGGAGACGCAAGCTGACACGTTATGACCCCACAGCCTCTCACCACACACACACACTGCATGTGTTAGTGACCTATAACCACATGGGTCCGTATACCTCAAGGTCATGTTTACTTGGTCAGCGCTGGAGCCTGTAGCACACGCTTATCAGAGAAGCCTGGCTGGTCCCCGGACAAACACGGCAAACTGAGGAAAAAGTGTGATGGCGGAATGCACGAGTATGTGATTTTTAATGTTTCCTCGGAGCAAACAGCACCGTTTTTGAACCCCGAGATTTCGTTCTCACCTCAAAACTGCTAAATTAATAAGAGGCCGCTTGAGCACAGTGAAGATTCGCTGTTGGTTCCTGTCAGACACAGGCTTATGAAATGAGAAATGCTTGTCATTACCCAGAATAAACTTCCTCGGAGGATAAACACAATTGTCCTCAAGTGGAAACAATCTCAGCATGGTATCATGGGAAAATAATACCAGCCAAAATGTTTCCAGCACCATCAAATTCTTCTTTTCGCATGACATGAGAAAACCGCAAGACGACAGACAACAAGGCATAGGTAAAACTCTTCTGATTGCTTCAGAGGAGAGTGGGAGCATGCTCGGTCGCTGGTTTAAATCATAGCTGGCGTTAACGGAATTCTTCGAGTCCCTCGTGACAATTAAACTGAGGGAGAGTAATAACTCTTTGATCCCAAACTGTTGCCAGACACTTCTTCAACATGCCTTCGTTCATGAATCTTACATTTTACCATGCGTCAGGGACACGACAGTAAACCGATCCACCAAACTCAAGGTTCTGACTCGGCCAAGCAATTTCAACTGCTGCAGCACAACACGCTTTCACCAGAGCCTTTCAGCTGTAATATCGGTGCTATGTTTTCAATCTCTAGTTTGCAGTTTGTAAAATTGGACTATTTTATGTATTGGAGTATAATGGAGGAAGTAATACATAGTTATGGACATGGCAATGATCATCCAGGAAACCTGTTTCTTTCATAGCTGTGCTCATGTTCTGTCTCTCCAAAGTCTCTACAAGTAACCTAATTTGTCTCCATTTTCATGTCTTTGAATCTAAAATGATATCTGTTTTTTCTGTAGGCTGTTACTTCAAAGTTAACACAAATGACAGATGCTGCTAGATTTTATCCTGCTGTGAGGTTGCAATGCCAATTACGAAATAAAAATGTAAAATGTTTGAAAAAAAAAAATAGAATTATTGAATCCAACTATCTATATAAATGTTATTTTGGTCAAACGTTTTAATGTTTTAGAAATTGTTTATCATTATTATGTTTCTTTAAGACGTTTAATTTTAAAAGAGTCTGTATAATAGTTTTCTATTTGAATATTTTAAAATGTCATTTATTGTCATGCAAAGCTGAATTTTTGAGCAGCCATCACTTCAGTCATCAGTGTCACATGATCATTATAATATGCTGATTTTGGACACAGGAATAATTTCAATCAATATTAAAAACAGTTGTGGTGCTTAATATTTTTGTGGAAACTGTAAAAATATGTATATATCTTTTTAAGGATTCTTTGATTATTAGAAAGTTTAAAATAATTTGTAACAATGTCAAATTATTTACACTGATCAATTAAATGTATTCTTGTTTTATAAAAGTATTCATTTAACCCAAAACTTTTCAGTAGTATTGTATTCAAAAATAAAATAAAATAATACAAAATTAAAATAAAATAAAATATTGTTAAAATAAATAAATAAACAAAAATTCAGATCTCTCCTATGTACTGGAGGACACTTGTTTTTTGTTGGTAAAGCTGATGATGTCCAACTTCAAAGCACATTTCTGGAAAGACTTGTTCAGAGGTATGTGAAGGCACTGAGTGGTTTGCAAGGGTTCCTGGGTTTTTCTTCCAAAGGAAATGGTCATACTGTGCCGGGATGTGTCTGTCAGGTAGCTTGTATGAGTGGCGGTCAGGCCGTCTCTATCTCTCCCATGAGGATTTCTGCTTGCGAGCCAAGAGGCCCCAACACAGAAAACATATTAGACAGTCAAGTCCCAAAAGCCAATCCCCCTCCTTTCTCTTCCTCTCTCTCTCTCTTTCATTCCTAGCCTCTTTTACACAGTCACTCTCTGTCTTTCTTCTCTCCTGAGAGTTATATATACAAGCTGTGATGTTATTGGTGCTGTTACCTGAGCCACCCCGACACACTCCTTTAAAAACACAAAGAGTGATAGAGATGCAGTACTTTTTGTCATGACTTAAAGGTCGACCTTTGACCCTTGCTCAGAACTGAACATTTTCCACACTAATGCAACCCTGCTTTTAATATGGCTTGTTAAATGCCCTCTTTTTACTTTTCCCTTAAATTTTTACATCCCTATATTCCTCCTCTGCAGAGAGCGGTATCAGCTAACACCTGACATTGCCTTTGCCGAGTCAGCTACAGGAAAGACAGATCACATGCTCTTAAGATTCTGACATCGCAGAGACGCTGAGACAATCCAGACCTGTTAGGGATGAAGAAGGAGAAAGTAATTTCCTTCTCTTACAGACCCCAATTTATTATTTTTTTAATTATATGATGCTTTGCGTCTGCACAGAATAACAGTACATTTCAGTATATTTATGTTATCTGTTATCTATTTTTTTCATTTAGTTTTATTTATTTACCATCATGGAGATCATTGTTCATTTTAGGCCTAGCTAAGGTAAACCATCATAATATGTTTGAATAAATGTGCAGCACGTAAGAGCAGATACTTTAGCAGTGTCTGAAAGAAGGGCATTAAAGGAAGGTTTAGTTGTTTCTCTACATCTGGATCCTACTGTAAAATGTGAAAGTAAGTTAAATGTGAGAACAATACTTAAAATACATTCATTAAGTTACAAATACATTTTCGGATGAATATGATACAAACTAGTTGAATTTAAAAGTGTAGTTGAACATTTACGTTCAACTAATAAAATACTGTATATCTGAAATTAATACTTCACATGACCACTTACCTTAATTTAAATGTAAAAAAGTTTTAAAATGAAATAATGAAATTAAGCTATCGGCCAATATCAGCCAATAAGACATGTTGTGGTGTTAAAATCGCTTTATAATAATCATAGAAATTTGTTGCACACACACACAAAATAAATCAGATTCATATTACTGTCTGGTTGTATGGATCTTAATGAGTCTATATGGCTGGCGATTCACTCAGTGGAGATTCTGAGAGGACACAGGAGGGAGAGGGGCAGTTGGGATTTAAATCATCCTGGAGGATCAGGTCAAGCCTCCCAGATTCCCTCCCGCAGGCTCCAGAACTCTTGGAATAGGATGAATTAAGATGTTATTAATTACCCTACAAGAGCTCCATCCCAGCCATAAATAATGTAGAAGAAACAGACCACCACCTACAGCACTGAAAGAGGGAAATATTTAGTGCACTAATCAAAATAACCAAAGAGCTTCATGCTTTTTCATCATCCTGTTTAGTTTTTTTTTTTTTCCTTCATGTTTTTTCATTAAGAAAATAATTTTTTTTTTCAACCTTAGTTTAAGATCAACAGAATCTAACAAAGTTTTCTCATGTTCTTTTTATATATTATTTATGATTATTTACACATAGATATAAGTCAATGTACTTAATGATAGTGTACCGAGAAATGCATTGATACTATGAAAGTTGCCTTTGGAACAGCTTGTGTGTGCAAATAAACATGGACACGTATTACCAGAGTTAAAGTTTTTCCTGCAATTTTCTGTGTCTACTTTTGGATCCTTCTAGCAAAACATGAGGTTGATTTATTTAAAACCATCATCCACCTCCATTTGAGTCTGTCATAAGTCTTGGCTCCGTGATGATCTGCACTGGTTTCTGGGCAAACAAATAACATTCCTAATTTTTCAATCGAAGCCAGAGGTTGTTCCCTTTTTAAATTACCGACATGTTTACCGAAGGCTGTTCATTACAATTTCAATGAGAAGGTGAGAGCAGAATAAAAAAAACAATTACTCCACAAAAAAAAAAAAAAAACCCCTTTAAAAGAGGGTCTCGGGTCAGAGGAGACAGTATTGCATGTATTTTGATCTATTCTGTAAGTCTGCCCATCATATCCTTGTGAACTCCATATAGGGACGGCTTTTCTCAGCAATCCAAGGTGGTGCACTTTCTGTGTTTGTGTTTGTGTATGTGTGTGTGTGAGTGGGCCTGAACCACCTGCACAATGATGCCGCTGTGTGTCTTTACTGGACGCATTAAAAGGGATCTAAAAGCTCTCCTCAAAGCTTTAGTTCTTATCTTCTGTTAAAACTGTAACTAACACTGTGAGGTCAAAGGGGGACAACCAACTCACATTCCCTCAGCTGTACACAGACAATGTAAAACTACACGGCCTTTGCCTGATCTGGCAGATCCCAGGTCATTGTGAATTAAAGGGAGGTCTAGCAATCCATCAAAGGAGACAGGTCTTTAAAAACATATAGCATTAAGTCTGTCCCTGTTACAGGGTGTTGAGATGCAGCCAATCTGAGGAGAGATATGAGGAACTAATGTCATCATTGCTCAGAGGTTGGACGGCAGAAAAACACAAGATGAGCACATGTTTGCGGTACCATCTGTGTTAAATTACCATTGTCATGATGATTTCTAGTCGCTAATTGCTAATTGGCGTAAAACTTTAAATATTTTAACTTGAGTTATTTAGTACAGAAAAAAGGGGGGAAAATCATATTTCATGTTACATAAGTATTAAATGTGGAAAAAGTTTGATGTCTAAGTTTTGCGTAAGCATTTAATAGTCAGAAATATGGGGAACAAGATCAAATTACATTTTTAGGAATTATTTCATATGATATGTCTATTTTTGTATTCGTTAATGCTTATGCAAAATGAAATATTGTTTTCATATTTGATTTTTTTGTTTGCATATGTCTTATTAGGTTATGATCATACAACACTTAAAAAACAGTGCTTTTTTATTAAACATTAAACACTGATTTATTTGTTAATTAATCAAATATATTTCCCCGTACCATATCAGTTATTTGTTAATGATTATTAAGCAAATTTTGGGGGGGAAATATCAGGATTTCATATTTCCATGACCATATAACAAATAACAAATGTGGGGGGAAAAAAATTCTAATTACATAGGCATTCTTTCTTCTATACATTGTGTCCCTCTATACAGTGTATCTTAACACATCTACAATATGAATCAATAAAATAGCTGCTTATAGTAAAGTACACCAAAAAACATGCTGAAATGGATAAAAAGGCTCAGCTGAATTGTAATGATAATTACAGTAACTGTAAAAGAGTGAATTGTATGGCGGTGTAATTCAAAATCAGTTATTTTGCAAAAGAACTTTGCAAAAAATTGACCAGATAATTTTACTTTATAGTTGCTTTTCTAACAAAAGGCTTAACCATCAAAATCATAATCATGTTTTGAAATATTACGGAAAAATCTGTTCATCATAAGCTTAATTCATTCCCACAGATTTCCCATAAAAACTAAATAAATGTTCAAAGAGTTCAACCACATAGTGAAAATGAAATGACGGCAATACTGGGCAATTAGATAAAGGCAGAGCCCATTTATATAATATATCAAATTCAAAACACTTGTACCCACCAGTATGTTTGAGTCTTTGTAATTTGTGTCCTCATGAAAATTGTTTTGAAGGCCTCTCTTAAGGGGTCAGTTTCCATTCCTGACTGGACTGTGAAAGCTTTTAGGGCTTATCAGGAAATTATGACATGTTTTTTAGACAGGAAGTACAGTAGCTCTAAACGCATTACTTCATAGTCAGTGACTAATTGGATGTTCAAGCCTGAGCTTTATGGTATCAACTTTATAATACACACTCATTTTCTGAACTTAAAGCCATCATTCACGAATGCCGTGACAATTTCTGTGGTTTGATGGATATAAGCTTGCCAGGTTCCAAGACTTTTATTGTACAGGCTCTCCTGACTGATGGTTTTCTTGTCAGTAAGTGGCTTTTGAGTGATTAGGAACAAGTTGAGAGTGAGATTTGTGTCATATTGTAACATCAAGAACATTTAAAATAAAGTGCAGGAAAAATATGTGTTGCACTTGCAAATCGAGTCAGGAAGCACATCTTTTACTCTGGAGAAGTGGATTGCAGCAGTCACAGCGCAGGCAAAAGTGCAGCTGAGGGGTTTCCATAAGAAGAGAAGTTTATAAGGGAAATGGGCAGGTTGGAGTAAGTCAGAGAAACAATTAATACATTTTTAAATAAATAATTTTAAATTTAACAATTAAACAACAACAACAATTTTTTTTTCTTTCTGGTTATATATCCATTCTCTTCCATAGGTTTTTATACTTGTTTTGTTTTATACTTGTTTTGCATCCTTGTTTTGTTCCTGTGGGCCTTCATCATTCAAGCGTCCTCTGATTGGTTGCATGCTCTTGCAAAAATTCCCAATACAATTTAGAAATTAATTCAATATACTTCTATAAAAATTCAAAACTGGCATGTTTGTGAAATCTGATGCTCCTATCTAGCCCATCAAAGAGCACTATGGTTTCATAGCAGCGCATTCTTGCTTTGGTGATTTATTTCGGCTCTCTGTGAATGATTAACATAGCTGAAGGAGCTGAAGGAGCTCAATGATGAGGAAGATTTTGTGTAAAGCTAAGTGAGAACAAAACGAGGTTTTCATCTTGAGGTTGTAGCAAAGCATGAATGCCCGACTGTTTGGGGGGAAAAAAACAGTCCGCAGAACATGGGACACGTGGGATGTTTCGTAATATGCAGCCACAGTTTTCTTTTCTGGACAGCTTTTTTTTTCTTTTGTTACAGATTGATCTGGGAGTAAATTCAGTTTAGAGGTGGACAACAAACGTCTTATTTGGATTTAATGGAAAACGTAAGTGTAAAATATGACCTTTTGAACTGGACCTAAACAAACAAGTATCTCAAGCTGTGATCTTTCTGCTCCTCTACCATAAGAACCAACCAAATATGTTTCAAATGTTCCCAGTGAAATTCCCTGAAGTGCCGGCATTTTGTTTTAAAAGCAATCGCTTCTAATGGCAATTGTAAGGCCAATTTGTCCCCAACTGACCATTTACACATTGAGTTATGAATGGCTGGAAAGCACAAAAATGCAGCCCAACAAGCCTCCGGACCCCGACACACTCGCCTTGCCCTCCTCTTAGGCCCTGTCCACACAGAGAAGCGCTTAGCTGTATAACGCATACATTTTGTATCATAGTTGTATCGTCCACAAGGATCCGGCGTTTTTGGGAGAGTGAAACCGATATTTTTTGAAACCGGATCACAGAGTGGATAAATCTGAAAAAATTTGCCACCCTTGCGTTTTCGTGTGTACAGCGAATCGCTAATTTTCTGTAAACGATGACGTCATCAGCCCACGTCTCACCCCTAGTCAGACACCACTACGTCACGTAAACAGCAACCAAAACATGAACAAACACTGAAAGATTGTCTTTTTAATAACTAACATTAACACTGATTAATAAAGTTTTGTTCCATGTTCGTTTGTATACCGCGCACAAGGGTATACTATAACATTCCAAGTCTTCTTCTTCATTTTTATTGTATCTCTGTGGCAGAATTACAGCGCCATATACTGGTCTGGCATGTATGCTATCTCGTTGTGTGTCAGTTTCGTGTGGATGCAGATATTTTCTTGAGATGAAGGAAAAAAAAAATATTGGATAGGGAAAGCTCTGGCTTCGTGTGGACGTTTACTAAGACTCCAGATGGAGGAATCGGTCACACATGAACACTCAGCAGCAAAGAGTGGGCTCATAGAGATAAGAATGACTCAACAAGTCTCTGCAGGCACCTGACCTGTCCCGTTCCCCTGCAATAAAACCATACTTAGGAGCTGAGCCTCAGGGGCTTCAAAGCTCCTGTCAGCCCCAGGAGGCTGAGGGTCAGCGGTAGTTGGCGAAATAAAGTCCCGGGTGGGAAGAGACGACGATACTTCTCTCGGCAGCATGGCCTGGTCATTGACTGAGGTGAAGCGAATCAATGCCATTCTTCTAGTCTGGCCACAGTGACAAAGGCACAAAGTAGAGTGAATCCATCCAAGGGGTCAATGGTTGAGTCGTAGGGTCGCCGTCTGCCTGTCTGTGACCTTTGACTTGAAGCTCTCAGGGTGGGGCAGGGTTGTGTTTCAGCTCAGAATATTTCCTCTTGGAAGCAAATAGAAACACACACATCAGCGGCTCCTAGTTGACACTCAAAGTCTCTGAGAAATGACTTTTGCATTGTGGCCATGACCTTAGCTGATTTATTTAGCTACATCTGTACATTTGCTCTCTGATCTGTCAGTGTTTGTGAAGACTCATGTTACTGAAACCTACAGTACCAGTCGGAGCGTAGTATGTACGTAAATATATATATCCTAAAGACACGCAGCCCCATATGGAGAAACAATATGAAAGGGAATGTCTCTGTTTTTATATCCATTCACATCTTCACTGGTTGGCATTAAGCCTAACGGAAAGTTTTCTATTATGTTTAGTTGTATTTCCTATTAAAACAGGAAGTTTTTGGGTGGGACATTTTTTTTCATGAATGAAATGGAAATTCGCCTATATCTATATTCTAAATGCTTGTTATTTAACTTATTGAGAACAATTTATTAATTTATGTTGAATTTAGTTTTTAAATTCAATCTTTCAGTGAAAAATCTGATGACTTTTTTTAATTATGGAACCCACTTAAACCCTGGCCCTTTATTACAAGTGACTGCAAGCTCTATTCAGATCTGCCTTCATCCAGTCAACAGCCAGTGAATACAACTAAGTCTTCCTCCTATATTTTTCCTTTTTAATAATCTGTTTTATCGAGATGTATGTCATAATACAGAAGAAAGGATCTGTTAAATTGTGACTTTACATAGACTTAGTCATCTTTGCTTGGTAGTCAGTTGCAGGTGATATTAGAGGAGGGACATTCTTATTTTGGAGGGAATTTGACTGGACAAAAATCTGAAGTGCAAAATGAGTAATTAGTAATTAAGGTCTTTTTTCCCCCAGAAATTTAAATCAGTTAAAAAAGTGAGTTTTTCCAAAAGCTGATGTTTCTATATATATATATATATATATATATATATATATATATATATATATATATATATATATATATATATATATAATATATATATATATATTATATAAACACAGACATATATATTAGTCTCAAAGCTAACACTTATGGTCTAAAGTCACAAACTTCATTTAGATTTTTGGGGGGGTGTCTATTTGCATAATATAAATAGAGTTTAAACATTCATACAAAATGGAAACTCCTCTTCTCTGCTTACAGTTTTTATGACTAACAGTGTTCTCTTTCTGTCATTCTAAAAGAAGCTCTCACCCACAAACACCTTTTAAAATGAGCCCATTCTGAAAAAAATGGTTCCCCATGAATTGCACTCGGTCAAACAAACGTCATACCGGGTTAACAGTAAAATGATATCATTCAGGTTGTGGTTCCAAAGTTTCCTTTCCAAACCTTGTGAAAAAAGAAAAAAAAAAAACATCTGTACGCTTGCCATGTTATGCTGGGGAAAAGCGTGTCTCTTTTTTCTTCCTTAGTGATTTACGGAGGATAATTTGTACCATACTGTCAGGACCCATAGATTTGGCTGTGATGGTACCTTAAAGTTCTTTGCAAAGTTTAGCTAACAACTACGACCTTATATAACATTGGATAAACAGAATTTTACTTCAAACTGTCTTCATAAAGAGAAATCCGATTACATAGCTTAGCATTTGGTTAAGGTTTGAGTTTAGATTTTTTTTCTGACAGATGGTTGCACATGGTGCTCAGGCCAAACGCTGGTGTTGAACATGAAAGCAGTCGGCCACTGATGGACTCTGTGGTCATGGCATTCTTTTATGAGGGTGGTCGTTTGACTCATTATAGCCACACAAACAATAGCAGATGAAACCCTTATGTGGTTGTGGTTGCAGTCTGCAGTGTTAGTAAGACATGTTAATCTGAACAGACATACACCAGAACCCTGCTCCACTGAGGCATTTTTGACATTACAACAAAGGGGGCCATTTTTTTTCAGCAAGTTTTGCAAAAAAAAGTTTTATTTATTTATTTCAACTGAAGTGAAAAATGTACATTTACAAGTTCAGAAAGTCTTTGTATTTGGTTTGTGTTCCTTTTGCTTGAGTGTTAGCAGCACTAGATCTGCATGAACCTCACACGTATGTGTAAAACCTGACTAGCTTATTACATGGTTTTATTCATTTTTTCCATCATAACATTTGTTTTTTTTTGTCTTAAATTCATCATCAAAATCCTAAACCTTTTTATTTTATTTCCAGGGCTAAATTACATTTTGAATGTCCATATTGTTTCAGTAGATCCAAAAACGGATAGGAAATATGAAAGAGAATAAGAAAATGTGAGTTAGGACTTCATATAACGAACTACAGATATAAATAATCCCATCCATGCACAGTTTACATAAATTCTTGATACACAACAAACTAATTGATCCACAGTTTAAAATTTGATTTTTAAGCAAATAATTATCTCAAGAAGGAGTGCTGTGTATTCAATGTGTCCAGAACTTGGTGCATGACAAAACCAAAGGAAAACATGTAAGCACAGGTGCTCCGCAGATCTACTTTTGTTTGTCTATGTTTATATACAGTTTTGGTAAAACATTTCTGCAAATCGTGGCTTATCCTCTAAAAACTAACGGTCTCATGCCTGTGGCATGATGGTCAAAATCTGGTTCAAAGAAACTAAACCAAAGGCTCCCACAGAAAGTGAGACATAAGCAAACACATGCTGTTACTTTTAAGTGAAGATGTTGCAGTGGTGTGAAGGCGACAGGCTCGGTTCAGGTTTATTTTGGCCACATTGCTCTGACCCTGCCCATGGCCTGCTGTGTGCCACACAGACAGCTCCAATGATGTGGCGCTTTACTTTGATCTGAAGCATGAGTATATAGTTTATTACCTCCCAAACCTGGGGACAATAATCCCCCATATGTCTCCCCCTACTGGGCTAAATTGCAGGGCTTGACCTTTTGTCTGTTATTCCCCAGCTCACAGGACACCCATGATTCCAGTAACCTTTCTATAGGACAAGAGGATGTGTCCAATTCTCTCACATCCATCTATAACAATAAAACTAATGCTGACAGTTCTATAAGGAGAGACTAATAAACTCTTTTGTTGTTGCTGTGACCGCTGTATAGCAAGCTGCTTCTAAAGGGAATACAATACCCTTGTGCATGCTTACTGGTTGCCCTTGTCTCATCACTGTGCAAACTATGTAAAGAAGCTGTTCATACACAAGAGTTACAGTATCAGCGGAGCATGATGTGATTTTTTAAAGGGATAGCCTCAACAAAAATGCATATACACAATTTACTCATTTCAAACCCCATATGACTTTTTTTCTTCTGTACAACAGAAAGGAAGAATGTTTAGTAATATCCTTGTGGCTTTTTACAATCAGTTTGCATCCTTAAAGTGGTTACGACTCGTGCGATCAATTTCATGCCTTTGTGTGATGAACAGACCTTATCATAGAGTTGAAGTCATTTAGACCTGTTTCATGAAGTGAATAAACTGAATCATTTAAATGATCCGAGGCAAATAAATTACACATATCATATATTGAAATTCTCAGATTTTAAGTAAAAAAAAATTAAATAAAAAAAATGGTCACACAAAGCTGTCAGTACTTTAGAAAGCCAATTTAGCAAACAAGTCGTTATTATGATACTGTCAGTGGTGTATCTCTTGTTTTAGAGCTTTTTGTTATTTTGACTAGAGTAAACTTACCTACATTTTAACTAAATTGAGGAAACTATTTAAAAATTAAGCTTGCTGTGTATTTTTTTAAGCATGTCTTGCACGGGTCTCTGTAGTACAGTCATCTTCAACTCACCTTTTCCATTTCGCGCGCATATGGGTTTGAAACGACTTGACGGTGAGTACATGTGACAGAATTGCATTTTTTGGTTAACTTTTCCTATGTCGAAAACAACATCCCCCTAATTCAGACAGCTTGGGTCTGTAATGTAATAGTTTGTGACTTAGTGAGTTTCCTGTGAGGTTTGTAAAAGTACCAAATACAGACGCGATCCATTTAGGCTCGAGAACAGAGGAGAATCCAAGGTTAGATCGCAGGGTCGCAGATGAGGGACGTCTGTTATGACTAGGAAAGCAACCCTCGTTGTCTCTGTCCATATCTCTATTTCTCTTTGGCTTTTTTTTGTGTAATGAGCCACATGGGGAACTCTAAATAATGAGAAGAGAGCACTAGAGCTGCATTGATTTCAGTTGTTACAGAAACAGATGGGTGTTTATATAGTTGTGCTTCCAATGGCCCGGTATAACCAGGAAAGAGAGAAATGAAGAGAGGGAGGGTGAATGAGTGTCCCTTGAGTTCTCAGACACGAAGGTATGTCGGCCAGATGGTCGGACTCTGTAAAGACAGACTCACCCTTCCCAGTCCTTCACTTTGTGTCCATATGCAGTGACCTTACTGTAAGTAACACTTAAAAATCTGTCATTGCATTACATGCAAATGATCAAACCAAGCTGCATTTGTAAACCAATGATTCTAGGAATTCACTTTTCTGAGACATCTTTGCAATTTTTTAAACCGACTATTCCCAAGGTGATATTTGGTGTCTGTATGAAGTCAGTTCTCCTCAAGTTCACACAGGTGTCCTACAGGTGCTGTTCATTACATTAGCTATGGACATGTTTCACTAATGTTTGACAACCAGAAATCTGAATACTTTTTCATATTTTGACTGTATATGTCTTTTTGTGAAATGATTACTTGAAAATGGTTGTGGTGTCTTTCTTGCACTTGGTTTGGTATTTTGCTGTATAATGCAATGCCATTCTTAAGTGAGCATAATAGTCTAAATACTTTTGGAGGCCACTGTATGAAAAATGGGACAGGACTGACCACACTATTAATTATTTGGGTGGGAATATATGGTATATACACTGACTTCCACCTGCAAAAAAGATAAATAATTTGTGTATTTTTATGTATACTTTGGAGAGAGAGATGAAAGTAGATCTAACTAACCTCATTAAGGTGATGAAAGCTGTGTTTAATCAAAAGCTACATTTGTTTTGTAACAGAATAAAAAACACTTTCAAATAAAACCAAGTTGGAATCGTACATACGAACACCAGGGAGAGTGTGTTAGGACGATTACACCGGATGACCTGGGTAAAGGAGTATTTGAAGAGAGGGTTAAAAGAGAGGAGAAAATGAAGGATGAGGGACGTGGAAGAGAATCTGAGGAACAATGAAGGAATGCAAATATTTGTGGTGTCTTTGTTTACAGTTAAAGCTACCTGTCAGAGCAGATGGATGATGTTGGGCGAGGGCGTTTTTACTGTGCCATTCAATTTAATTCTCCTAACAGGCCTTATGACATGAACTGAATTTAATTGCCAAGTAAATATTTAGAGGTTTAATTGCAGTTAACTTTAAATGTATTTACACTGTTGCTACAGACTCTGTTGCCTTTCCAGTAAAAATGCTTTACTGGAAAGTACATTAAAAGAAAAATACCATAGTACAGGTATAGTAAGTGGTACAGTGGATTTCTGGACACCACTGGACATTTCATACTATGGTACCATGGTTAATAATTTCAACATTCAACAAAGTTCTATTTTATATATATATACAAAAGGTTCTGTCACCTCTCAAGTATAATCTTAGCCTGCTCCTCGCTGGAAAAAGCACGTTTGACCGTGGGGATGGGGTTCTTCTGCTTTTTTTTCTTTTTTTTTCATCAGACATACCGCTGATCTTTGGGTCCAAAAATGTTCCAGTTTGGTCTTATAACTCCATAAAACATTCTTCCAGAACTCCACAGGTCTGTCCAAATTCATTTTAGCATATTCAAGTCAGCTTTTTATGTTGTTCTTGGTCAAGAGCGGTATTTCGGCAAGGTGCCGCAACATGAAAGCCATGCTTGTCTAACGTTCATCTTGCAAGTCTTTGGCAGTAAATTGAGGGATTTTCTCAGTTGCTCTGATCAAATATTTTATGATATTGTGCTTTTTCTTTAATGCCCTTTAAGGTTTTCCAGTATAGCACATTTTAAACATATGAATAAGTCTGCTAGATGTGTCTCTAGGAACTTTTAGCATCTTGGAAATCAGCCTTAGACTTTCAAATGTAATAAAACTATTCTCTATTATCTCTGCTTTATGGTTTTGTGAGAGCTCTTTTGACTCAATTTTAGCACAAAAATGCACATGCTAAATTTATTTGTGTAACAGCTCAGCTCTGTTTTGTTATCTAGTTTCTAAAGGCTCAGTTGTGTTTTGACACAATTTTGTACCCTACCATACAAATAAGTGACTAACAAACAGCAATGTTAACTTTTAATACGCCAGTAAACTGTTACAGATGCAATTTTTAATACAATTTTGGATCTTCACTATATATATAAACCTGGTGTCAGATCAGTGCAAAACCTGTGTGGTTGGTGGATTTTTCTGTATGTAGCACTACCAGTTCTGCACATTTTGAGCCTTCACTCACTTCGTGTATGTATGAGCCATTACATCATAACCTTTTAAAGATCATGAAAAACATTAAATCAAGTCAAGTGTGTCCAAACATTTGACCGGTAGTGTATGTGCATTAGTATATGTATGAGTGCCCAAATGTGCGTGCCTGTGTTTGTGCATGGCCTTCCATCTCAGGGCCCCCTCGCAGAGTTCTGCTCCACATTAACCCATCGATAAATCAGCTGTTACTTACTCCTGCTGTCTGGCTGCACACTGCATGCAGGGAGGGAGGGCAGAGGCAGCGGATGTGGCATTGCTATGTCAGGCACGATTACATTTCGGCTCACAAGTCAGATGGAAGTTTCTGCCCTCATATGAAGGTGTCTCATGGGTCTGAATACTGCATATTAGATTGTGCAAATCATAACATTTCTCAGCTAGACTGTACAAATTAAGTTTGCAAATGGTTTTTTAGGATGATGTGTTCAGCTGTAATCCCGCTGGGGAGGGATTTCTGTGCTGGATTTAAATAGACACTGTATCCCGTTGAGATTAAGTGGAACACAGCGGTTAAACAGGCATGTAAAGCTATACTGATCCATGTTTACACACAGAATTAAACTAATCTGAACTCTGCTCTGTAGTTTCAGGACAGAGGCTTCCTGACAAATATTGCATCAAAAACCTGCATGTCATGTTTTCCAAACTTTCATCCATGTTGATGTATTAGTGAGTGCCAACTGGTACATAAGAAACTGTGATTGTTGTCAACCAACAGGGTCTAAAAGGGTTCACTGGTCATATTATTTTACTTTCTTAGTATAACAAAATGTGGAGAAAAAGTAAAAAAAGAAAAAAAGAGGCACCACAACAATTATTTACACAACTACTTTCTTTCTCACATTTAGTGCTAGGCGTGTATTAATTTTTGACTCTGGGCAATAGTGATAATTAATAAATGAAAAGTATGCTGATATATAAGAAAAAAAGTTAT
Source organism: Cyprinus carpio (assembly GCF_018340385.1). Classification (NCBI taxonomy): domain Eukaryota; kingdom Metazoa; phylum Chordata; class Actinopteri; order Cypriniformes; family Cyprinidae; genus Cyprinus; species Cyprinus carpio. Next base: position 394,304 of record NW_024879282.1, on the reverse strand, counting down.
TTGGTAAATCACAAAAAATAATTATGAGATTAAAATGAGATAAAAAGTCACTATTATGAGATACTAAGTGATAATTATGACGTAAAAGGTGAAATCAGTGTTTTTATCTCACAATTTCGACTTATTTTTGTCATAATTTTAACTTTTGTGTCAATTTCAACCTTTTATTTCATGTTTATTATAATTTTGAAATTTCATTATGATCTTTTATGTTACAATGTAAACTTTTTAATCTGATTTTTCATAAATTTAGCTTTTATTGTTGTGACTTTATCTCATGATATTTGTGTCATAATTATGATTTAGTTTGTCATAATTTTTGGTATGTCACATTTTTTGATAATTATGACATTTTATGTCATAATGCCAAATTTTTATCTCATTTGTGATCATTTCGACTTTTGTCATAGTTGCTTTGTCTCATGATTTTAGCATTTGATGTAATAATTTCACATTATTAATTTTTTTTCTTATGTGGTGGAAATGAGCTTCCACACAGAAAAAGCAGATATGTTTTGTTACCCGTTGAAAGTGTCAGGGCTGAATGAAGCTCTGTGCTATTATACATGCTATGGATTAGAGGCATGGTCAGGCAGAGAAAAGGTTAGAGGGGCGCACAGGAAGTGATCCTCAAGCATAGAAAGACAGCACATATTTCACCCTGCACAGCTGTTAAACCAACCTAGCGAGCCACTGCCCTGGAAAATGCAAGCTCAGTAGAGCAATGAGAGAACACTGACACAAAGCCAACCAGAGAGAGGCCTATGTGTTAGTGAAAACATGGCAGATCTAACCCAAACAAACAGGAACTGTGGAAAAACAATAAGAAGGGAATTGATTGCATCCTTTTTTGCTATATCTTTTGAATACTGAACACATGAAGGGTTATTTGTTTGTAAAAAAAAGGAATACAAATTTGACCTTATCAAAGTAAAATAGTGTTTCTGGCCAAGTTTTGTCTCCTAGGAGTGTGTTGGTCCAAAACGATGTTAAGACAACCCACCGACTCAGCATCTGTTGGAGCAACAGCATTAATCAGCCCACTAATCGTGCTCAGCCTGAATTGTTTGGTTGTTTAAGTTTAGATGCAAAAGAAAAATCTCTCATGACTTGCTTACATTTGTGACCACTCAAACTTTGGATCGCTAAACAGTGATTTACTCTTGCACGTCATGTTATTTATTTCTTGCATTTAGACATTATTTACATCATTCCCTATATCTCTCAGCTTGAAAGAATTCACACGTTATTTGTAATAATGTCTAGAAAGAAATATCCCTTTGATTTTGATCAAAGTCTGATTATAATTTCTTTTAAAGTGCAAAGTGTTTGTTATCATACCACAACAGGAGATCATTATGACTGTTGATTACTCCTCACATTGTTTACGTAGACATCAATTCTGTTGCTCTCGGCAAAATGCTTAAATAAATGTCTTTACGGATCCACTTCACAAACATCCTAAACGTATCAGAGTGAAGTGAACGGGAAAGCAAACAGAACTATCAAAATCAGCATAAAAACAAGCGAAAATGCACAAACAAACACGTGTTATCAAAATATAAACACAGACAGGACTTCAGAAGGAGCATTCCTGTCGCGGTAGATATCACCATGTGGGAGCTATCATGGCCCCGATCAGCTCTCAGGCATACTTTGCTCCTGCCGAGGATGGCACCGACTCAGACAGGCTTATGTCCGTTGCCAGCAGCATCATCCTTATTTCCTCATCCTGAGCCTGTTTTCTCTGCAGTGGCTTGGAAGGGAATTAGGGGAAGCTATGTTCTTGGACCAGCTGATGCTTTCCAAGGCACCAAAAATACACCTGGGCTTCACTGATCTGCAACAATATAAACTGTAGTCACAACAGAATACCTCAAATGTAAGTAGAATGAAATAACTAAAATACAAAACGTATGAGATAGTAATTCCAAAGTATTTGATATATACCATGGTACTGAATGGTTTCTACAGTATATTCATACACAATCTACTTCACTATAAACAGTTTAGTTTAGTTTGCTTACAACAGTTTGGTAAACCATTGAAATATATGGAAAACAATAACGGACCTAAAATTGACCCTTGAGGGAGACCCATCTCATTGTTCCGTAAAGCTGATCTTGAATTATTTATTTTAACACATTGATCTTGAGATTCTAAATATGATCTAAACCAATTTATTGCCTGCTGAGAGAAGCTAAACAAATTTAATTTATGTAGGAGAATTTCATGATTCACTGTATCAAATGCCTTTTTGAGATCTAAAAACACTGCGCCTACTACATTGCCATTATTTAAAGCTCCCTTAATAAATTCTGTGAGAAAGCAGTTTGCCATTTCTGTCGAATACTTAGGCTTAAAATGTCAGTTATATCCAGATGACACAGTATTTATGTATCAGCACAGACTCCGTGCTTAACTGCAGATATATTAACAAATTAAATGACTGTTGTGTCAAAGTGGCCGCAAAACAACTGTTTGACCTTGAATTGTTCAAAAACTTTTTAATGTGTTTTCCAATAAGAAGAAAGGAAATGAGTGGATTTATAATTAAGATCAATCAAAAGGCAATAGAGACAATTAACAATTTTAAATATTTAGGTGTTATTTTAGATTCTCATTTGAAATGTGATGTGCATGTAAAGAGGCTGTGTAGAACAATCAGAACAAACTTGAATTGTTTTTACATGATTAGACTGTATATATATCTCTAAAAGCAGCAAGTTATACATGCATGCAATGGTCTTTTCGCATTTATCTTATTGTGTCACTGTCTGGATTCAGGTTTCTCAACTGACTATCAAACCCTTTAGATCTCTATATAAACAAACACTAAAACTTTTGGACAAGAAACCAAATAGATGGTAAATAATCTTGCTCCAGACATTATATGCCAATTAATATCAAAACAGAGTAGTAAGGGGATCACTACAAGAGGTTCAACTAATCAGAATTGCACAGTACCAAAGAGAAAAACTAAATTTGCACAATCCACATTTTCAGTTCAAGGTACACTGCTTTGGAACAGCCTGCCAACTGAACTGAAAATGCAAACAGGAGTTGCATTTTCAATGAAATTTAAAAAAGTGTAGAACATGTAGGGATCGGGGCTACAAATTAGCCTTTGGCTCGAAGCCTATATGTGGAGCATCGGCTGCTTGAATTTGTAGCAATGTTATACTGCACTGTCCTGTTAAAAAAAAAAAAAAAAAATTAATTGTGTTTATATGGTACCCAAAGGTTAAATATCACATAATATCATGGTGTTACCGTAATGCATGTCCAAACACATGGTACATGTTCAAAAACATGACATGATTCCATGTGTAAAAACCATGGTCAAACCTGTGTAGCTAAACATAACTGAAAGAGTTCTTAAAATCTATCCAAGCTGCGGTTCTAGAATTCCCAGAATTTATCAAGCGGCTAATAACCCACATGGTCTATTTTGCTCCACTAGCTTAGAATTCCTAGAATTATCCTCAGCATGGAACTTATTTTGTGCGTGATTTGCTTGGAGAAATCTGAAAGGAATATGTGTTTCTATTTTGTCTCAGGTCTAAGGGTTCAGGTCTATCTTTCAGCCCCATTTTAAGTTGTTCAAATTTTTCACTAACAACATTTGCTTATCACGCTAGGCTACAGGACAAAGTGTGTTTTATAATCGCTCTATTACATCTTCATTCCAGCATTGTAGAGCCAAAGCAAAGTGATTAATATAAATTTTCCTCTAGATGTTTTAATAAATGAGTCTTTCAGCTTCGCCAGAACTTCTCTCGTCTAGTTAGCGTAGATGGAGAAGAAACAGCTGCTTCGGTGCACCAATCATTACTCAGTCTTACTGTGAGAGGTATAATTGGTTCTGACTTCATGCCAAGGTAAAGCTGGACAAGCTCCACTGACTTATTGTCCAGGTTGACTCTGTTGATTTAGACTTCTCCAAACATAGTCTCATTTCCTTCTTGTAAAGGCTCGGTCCAGTCAACCCACAACTATGCTTAAGTCCATTACATATCACGTAATTTCTCCAGCTGAACCGTGAACTGGGAACGTGCATTTCTTAATCCTTGCTAAATAAAATCACTGTTTGTTTTCGACAGTGATCTATGTTTCAAAGCCTCTGCCATAGATTTCTGTAATCCCTTTGCAGCCTTATATTTCTGGTCAGCTCTTTTCCTCACATAAAAAAAAAATAAAGTTTTCAAATACATTTTTCAAATATTTTAAAATAGGAAAAAAAATTCAAAATATATTGCTATTTTTAAAATATTTTAAATATATATAAATTATTTTCTTTGATATGTTTTTTGAAAATGTATTTTTTTAAGCTGCTCTGTTTTCAACATATTTAGCGTATATCAAATATTTTGTACAGACCTTTTTTTCACTATATGTGCTTTCTGTAGGACTGGAATGGAAAGATTGCAGTGGTTGTATCATAAATGGAGCTACAGGCTGTGGAAGCTTGTTTCCGCCACTAAATAAAAAATATAAAAGGTAATCACGACTTTTTATCTCTTTGCAGTTGTGAGCTTATATCCTGCAATTCTGACTTTATAACTCGCAATTGCCAGGTTTTTATCTCACAATTCTGAGAAACAAAAGTGAGAATTGTGAGATAAAGAATTACGATTATCTTTTACATTTTTTTTTATTCCATGGTGGAAACAAGCTTTCATGCTAGGCTGTGCTCATGTAAGGTTATAAGCAATTCCTCACTAAAACAAAATCTCGCTTCACTTCGTGTGTTCCATTATTGAGCCAAACAGGTAGTCCCGACCAAAACTCGCGAGATAATTTCATTATGAAATATTTCATAATTTCATCAAATCAGGATTTGTCTGATGAACATAGACTAGCATTAGCCACCTGCTGGTAGGTATCATAATTACACCATTCTGATCCCAAAAAGCAAGTTTTGAAGACTTCATCCACATGTATGATAAATACCGAAAACTTGTCACAAGAGTCGCTTGTGATAAGTAATGGAAATCCCTTCAACAAAATGTGTGGACAGTGCAGGAAGGCTTGCACTTGACATTGTCTGAACCCTTTTGCTGAAATACTCTACTCCAGTGGAGAGCATGTGACCAGCCGTGGAATGCTTCTGCCAGAAGTGAGCCATTTTAAGGGCGGCTGGGCAGGGGATTTGCCTGTAGTGCTAATCTCTATTTGGCAAGACAGCTGGTGGACATGAAAAGCACTATTGAAAAATAGATTAATGAGAGGAGCAATAAAGAGAGAGTGAGAGAGAGAATGAAAATGATTCATCAATTGTCTCGCTCTACATCAGAGAGTAATTGCTCTTGGATGGAACTCTTGAAGCCCTAGAAAGGGCAGAGTTTAGACGACATCAATCTACGACAGTCCGACCTGTATACACTCCTATTGGCTATATAGAAAGACACTGTAATCTTTTCTTTAGTCTGATCTGCACAGATGTTTCCATATTTATTTAATGTATATTCATCATTTGCCGATTGCATTGTGAAGAATGATGTTATTACATTTGTTTGCACAAACATTCCCATTCGTTCCTTTTCAATTTGCTGTTTTATAAGCATCCACATACTTTCGGTCAATGACGACTCAAAAGGTACTTGTGTAGGCATATGAATTCCCACTCTAGTTCCAACCCGTCCATATTCACTGAATGCTTAGTCACACTAGAGAGATTATTATTATTTTTTCCCTGCTTGCTTTTGTTCTACATAACCATTCAGAGGTTGGATTACTTAATCGCCTGCATTGAAGTGCAATAAAAGCTGCTGTCAGTCCACACAGCTCCACGCGGTGCATAGCAGTACAGTGAAAAGGCAAAGCTTTGTCCTACTGTCCTTCGAGAAGCCTAAAATAAAACACAATATCTTATAATACTGATGACAAAAAAAACACACACTTTGCCCAGGCTTGAAACTGAGAGTAAATATTAGGACACGCGATGCAAAATGAGCAGGAAACTTTGTGACATGCATAGAGGTACGTGAATGTGGATTTTTGCGGGAGTGTGTATTGGTGTATGGAAGCAGAAGAACCTCTCTGACACCAAGGTGTGTTCGTTTAGCTTGAGGGGGTTGCAGACTGAAGGAGGTCATTCTACTAGCCAGGTGACATTTGTGTCCTTCATGTTGATGTGTATTTTTCTAAAGACAAAAATCTATCAAATTTTTTTTTTTCTAAAACTTTAATATTGTTTTATATATTTTATATTAAAAATATATTATTATTATTTTGTACAGTCAACAAATGATAGTCACAAAGCAGATATCAACAGAAATTTTGACAATCAATAACTTTCTAAAGGCTTAGTTATATCCCAGCATAATTAAAACATAATGACAATGAATTCATTAATACATTCTTGTCTAACAGAATGTTTAAAATTCCACACACACAAAAAAAATACTTGATTAAACTGAAAAAGACCCCCATTTCATAGAATGACCATGTTGCTATCATGAAAGGCTGGACCTGAATGGATTCCATGCGAGAGACGATCTTTATTTCTTCAGTTTGGCTTCAATCATGATTTAACGCTGTAGACATGAAGCTCTCAACCTGCAGCAAACATCTGATTCCTCTCTCTTCTTAAACTTTCAGAACAGCTGCTCTGTTTCTCCTACATTCTTTCATCTCTTCACTATGCCCAAGCTAGAGCAAGATGGATATTCTCTAACCACCCCCCGTCACCCCAATATTTTCTCTGCCACACAGTCCCGAGTGAAATCAAGATGGATCACCATATTTGTCATCTGTTACAGCTGTGTTATCCTGGTGGAAATAAAAATTAATACTTCAAAATTACACATCATCTTGGGTACCTCAAAAGCCCAACCGGTTTTCAATTATCTTCTGTCATGGGTTGAGATGTTGTCATAGTTCTGAAAGCACAACTGCTTACATCTTTATTCATATCCAGCCAAATAAAGGTGTTCTCCCATGATTTTAATTTTTTTTCAGTTTTGTAAGATTTAGCAATTAGTATCTGAATTTATGTTTCTCATGGAATTAAAGCTGCAGTCTGAAATAGTTTCTGGTTAAAAATTATCCAAATTTAAGGACTTGAGTGTGAATTTATTTTTAATAAAAAAAGAAAGAAAATAAATTCTTAAATTTATTTTATTAAATTTTATTTTATTTTATTTTATTGGAATACAAAAAAATGATGTGTGTCTACATGTTTGACTGGGTAGCATAAGTTGAGGAGCAAAGTAAGTGCTTGCTTTCATGCTGAATGGTGTGTTTGGGTTTCATTTCCAAACACTCAGCTCAGTCCTTACTTTACCATCGACTGCTTACAGTGTCTCCAAATATAGACGGATACTGAACTGGAATGCAAATAATGATTATTACAGTCCAAGCAGAAGAGAGGAATGTTTGGGTGAGCCGTAGGGTGAAATTGAGGTGAAATCAAAGGATTTTGAGGGTTTTCTCAGAACATTAGATGGACTTCCTGCTCATATTCGGCTGATACAGTTCAGTCCTCTCAAGGGTTTATTGGGCTACAATCTTTTCTTAGTAAGAGCCAGTTCACAGCTCTGAATCTAGAGTTAGTTCTCCCTCCAGATTTAGCCACAGAGTTGTTTTAACAGCCCAGGTGGAGGTTTAGCACATTACTGTGCTATAATAAAAGACAGTAAATCAGGTTTTTGTCGAGTCTGGGTATGATATATGCTGCCTATGAATGGGGTCAACTGCCCGAGATGTGATAGACTGCTCTCGCTGTCAAAACCCAGCTCCGCTCAAATGAACAGAAGAACGATGGATCTGCTAATGTATAAATCAAAGTACGTGCAGGGGACATTCACCTACAATAATAATTTACCATGATAGATGAGTAGGGGGATGGCGAGTCTCTTAATTATAGTATGAAACGGTAAGTATATGACTGTTTAATGATATGTCAAAATATTTTTTGCTAGCTGGGAAGAATCCACCCTGATTTCCATTGGAGAGCAATAATCAGACCGTTCTTGAGCACTTCGGCCAATACTCTCCTGTAAGCACTCATAATCAGTTGTAATGAGTTTGACTGCTGCCATTTGCTCTCAGTCAACTCTACATACATGGAATTACCTCATCCGGGCCGAAATATATGGAAGCAATTAACGACAGAGCTACCTCTCACAATCACTTGTGCTTTGAGAGGCTGAAGATAGATTGATGCAAACGTACATTTGTGTACGTTTTAATTTTTCCCTAATTAAATGGAATCTGATGTGTTCCTTGCCTTGCAAAAACATTAAAAATAGATAGAGATTGAAAGGCAGTATGATTTATTTACTTCACAATGCCGTACAGATGTCAGAGGCTGCCGTACTTCCTGTATTTGAATTAAAATCTAATTTTTATGGTTTCTCCATTTGCAGACAAGGTCATAATCTTACCATATTAAGTTTATAAGGTAATGTCTGTGAGCCGAAGACTTGTATTTCTGTCAGATGGTAATAGCACAAGGAAATATGAGTGAATTAAATGACCCATGTGACTAGACCTTGCTTTATTTTAATTAGCTACAAATGCATTGTCCATATTGAAAAACGAATGGTTTTGTAAATGAATGATTGTGCAAAGTTGTTGCAAATATAAGCAGGATTGAATTACTCATTTAAGCCAATTGCTAGTTTAGTATTTACTAGGTGACACAAATCAAGCTGGACTTTGCACTCCAGCCAAGTTACTTGAATCCAAAGTCATCCTCCGAAAATTGGGAGATGGGAACAAAATGCTACAGTAGAGCGAACGGCTGAGGAATTTAATATGGCACATTTACAAGAGCCTTCCTTTGCCAGATTATCAGAGCATGCCCGGCTGTATATTAGATTAAAGAAAACAGCACAAATTCATCACATGCTGCGCTGACATGAGAAGATGTACAGCTGACTGCACTCCCTCTCAATTCAAGCCCTAGTTCATCCGTCTCGTCAGATTATCGGCACTGATCTCTGGCTTGACTGAACCATGGCCACCGCATTTGCTCCAGAGAGGTTGATCAGACTAGTTTACGTTGGCTAGCAACAGTGTGTTTAGCATGTGTGTTCATAGTGGACAGCGGCCATAACGTGATAAGCAAAATAATTCATTGAACTGAAGACTATTTAAGAGCAGAGGATGTAGGGAAATGTGTGGAGTCTCTACGAGCAGCTGGCCCTGAAAATTACTCTCGGCAATCACAAGGTGCAACATAAGCCAAACGTGATTAAGTTCAATCCCATTCTAATAAAGGCACACATATGGAACCCTAGATGGGGTTGGCAGAGGCCCCAGTCAAACAGTGCCCATTTAAAACGCTCCCAGGGTCGCCTCTCTTTCACCAGCCTCAGCCACTAATATCCCTCGTAGTGATTGTGCTGGTGTTTGTTGACTCCATTATTTAGAGTAAAAACCTTTTGCTCTCACCTCAGCCGTTGAGATTTGCAGCAATTACACAGACTCATGTTGACTTTTCCCAAAGTGCTTAACTCCTGTTTTTATACTGTAGAAACAGAATTCCATTAATGTAAACCTCCTCAGGTTTGTGTTTTCCCATTTAGGAGCTATTTTGAGCTGGGACACATCATTGCCAATAGTTCATTACTTGAAACTGTTTTGTTACAGGGCTGAATTTATCAAAGCGATATTTTGTTTGTTTTTAATATTGTTTAGTAATATTGTGCTTGTCTGTTTTGATTATGATGTGTCTGTAGGTAAGTACAATTATTAATGTTTAAATATTTTAACTATTTTAAAAATTTTGATTGAAAAATAATATACCCTACAGTTATTTAATTTAGTTTGTAAATCATTGTAATGTTTATTTTACTGTTTTAATAAAAAATATTGTGCTTGTAGATATATACTACGGAGCCCCGCACATGGCATGCAGGAGAAAAATTACTAATTTACTAATTTGTTTCCTCGATTTGCTAAATCATGCACACCGTTTATAAATCGAGAAAACAAATTAGTAAATTGTGCGCACGATTTAGCAAATCCAGGGAACGAATTAGCAAATCAAGGGAATGAAATAGTAATTGTGAGCGCGTTTTAGTACATTGAGGGAACGTATTAGTAAATCGTTCGCACAATTTTTTTTCTCCTTCTTGCATGTCATGTGCGGGTCTCCGTAATATACCTTTTTTATTTAATTTAAAGTTTTTATTTAACTTTTTTTTTAACTGTGCGTGTGTGTGTGTGTGTGTGTGTGTGTGTGTGTGTGTGTGTGTGTGTGTGTGTGTGTGTGTGTGTGTGTAAATTTTTTTATTATCGACTAATAAATTATATGCAGTAATGTAATTTAATTTAAGATTTATATTTATTTCATTTGAATTTATTTAATATATTATTAACACACACACACACACATATATGACAGTGTTTGACTATATATATATGATTTCAGGAGATTACCCCCTTCTTTGTAAAGCACTCTGAGTGCCCAGAAAAGCGCCATATAAATGTAAAGAATTATTATTATTTATTAATATTATGATTTTCACTTTGATAATTCACACACACACACACACACACACACACACACACACACACACACACACACACACACACACACACACACACACACACACACACACACACACACACACACACACACACACACACACACACACACACACACACACACACACACACACACACACACACATAAATGTGTTTTCTGAGGCAGTAAATTATATGATGTTTTTAAAGGGGATATATTTATCCTCACTTTACAACATTAAAATTCTTTGCAAAGTTAACTCGTGCATAACTCAAACAAACCAGTTCCAACAAAAATGTCTTCATGAGAAAACCTTGTAAATGTATAACTACATTCAATAAACAATCAAACCACTTCTTTCAACAGAAGCATTTGAGAGGTGCAGACTACAGCAAGAACTTCTAGAACTAATACATTCTCAGACTTGATCCTTGATTTGTGATCCTTCAGCCTGGTTGTTCCTTCCTTGCAAATCCTTGGCCACTTTTGATGCCGCAGCCCCTCTAGCAGAGAGAATGGGGAAGGACGGGAATGCTTGCATCAACCTTCTCCATGGCAACATGCCTGAAGCCTGTCTTGAAATGCCTGGGGGTCACAATGATGACAAAAAAGTATTTAACCGAGCACACTGCTCCGGTTATTTACAAAAGGGCTGGAGGGAGGAGAGAGAGCAGCTTCACAAAAGTCCATTTACAGTACGGGTCAGTACATCTCAATACCTTTACAATTTCAGTCAAATTCTTTGTGTTCCCCCCGCTGACAATAAGTATCTAGCCCACGCCACACACAAAAGGGTGGCCGGCAGTTTATGGTCTCCGCTGACATTTACTCAACAGATTTCGGCTCCTCTCCATTAAAGTGTTCTTTCTGTTCTCTATCACACCATTAAACTTCTCCTTTCTTCCTCTGTCACACGGGTTATTCGAGTGTGAAGCAATTGGAGAGCGAGAGATGCAGCAACATGCCTTTAACAATAATTAGCTCCTCTGTATGGCAGAACAATCTGCCTTTTGCCGAGCACCAGAAGGATTCGGCTGTTAAGAAGACATTAGAGGCCATAACAAAGGGGGTCCCGGCCTTTGGAGCTGTTTGCCTCACATTAGCTTATAGTCCTGCTTCCGTTTCAGCCTGGCTTTGAGTCAGGACACAGCGATGGGAGAAATCTCCCTGTGAGTTTGAGCTGCACGCATTATGCTCCCATTCCAGCCTAATCCTGCTTTTACAGGGGTCAAAATAAGGTCAATCCTCAGAGCATCCACACAGGACATGATGCTGGGGATTGTGCACACATCTAAAGACAGAAATCTCGCACATTGAGGGTTTTAGTTTCAAAGTATCTTAGGGAAAGAGAAACTTGAAGAACTTTCAAAAAAAGTTAAATCTTACAATCATATGGAATATCTTAAAAGTATAAACTGTTTCTGTATCATTCTGTTTTCTGAGTTTTGCCATTAACAATTAATATAAATTGAGTTACAAATTATTCATGAAGCCAAAAGTCTTAAATTTCAGCTTGTGCATAGCAGGGCAAATTTAGGCAGAGGAAACCAATTAAATTAAATAATGAATAAAATATGTATATATATATTCTGTATATTCAGTCTGTCCCCTATTCAAGGTGATCAGGCCACAACTGGAGATATAACATTCCTAAACTCCTGAATTGAATTAAACTTAATCTACCACAATGAAGCCATGCTATTCAAGCCAAATCAAATATATTTATTTTGGTGATTTATGATATTTTTTTAAGAAGGTAAGTTATCAGTACCTCCATATTTAGGCATACAGTGTACATTCTCTTGTTTTATAAGAAATAAAATATGACATAAATTAGATAATTTTTAGCCAAATACACACCCTCATAAATTTAAAAAGTGTTTTAGACTGGGATGCACAATGTAATGGTATATGACCATACCAATATAAGACAATATTATTATATTAAATTATCAGCACAGGTCTGAATTGGCTGATAGTGCCATCATATATAATATCTGTCTGGTTAGAAAAATGATTAAACATTTTTGGCATCTTTTATATAGAATTCTATTTATTGGTTGTTAACATATTGTTATGTAGTTGTTATGCGCTAACATATGTATATTTATAATATCAGACATAATGTTATTGACAACAGCCTGAAAAATAATTACTGGCTATCAGTATCTGCCAAAATTTCTATTTCTGTTTTGTTTCCATTAGTTACTTGTGTTAGTTTATGATTAGTATCCCACACATCCAACTCATGACAGGAAGACTATCACACTCTTTTAAAGGTGTGTGACAGGTATGGCTATACTGGCAAAGAGAGTAAGTATGAGAGAAAGATTGTGGGACCTTCTCGTTCTCAGTGCAGTGTCGCCTCCATGTTTGCTGTCCTCTTTTACCGGGGTACACTGTCATGTGTCTTCTCACTCATCAGTTGAGAGTCCCTATAGTTGGTGATAACTCAGGCCTTTTTGACAGAGAGAGGACAGGGGCGACTAACACCCCAAACCCCCACCTTTAGCTGCCAGGATAGGGCACACAACTGACACAGACATCCTTGAATCTGTCGACAGGACTAGCTGTGGGTGCTGAGGTAACCCTCCCATCAGCACAAGAAGGTTATTTCCTCTGTGCCCTACCTGCCCCCACGAACAGGCCCAAACTTAGATGCACATATACATGGACATGCAGTGCCATTCAACACCATAACTGAATTTGTCCATGGTAACCCAATATGTTGTCCTTTGATTGAGCATGTGAATTTCTAGTTGACTTAAAGTCTGGGTCTTATTCTGGACAAGAACTGCCCACTTAGAAAGGAAGAGATCATGTAACTTTTACGAAGAAAAAAAATTAATGCAAAATACAGTGCTGCAGTCTATGAATGGCACAGAAAACATTGAAGAAAACAAATTGAATGTAGAATTGAGTCAAATTTTATGTTCATCCAAATGTAATACTATGATGTAGAATTATTGAATCTCGGCAGGGAGATTCTCAAATCTTGTCATGTTTTGCATTAAACGCCATTGTAATAAATTTGGGCAGTTAAATGTTACATATTGTATGCAATGTGCAATATAAATAATTGAGATACAGTATGTTGATGTATTATATTCTAAGACTTTTTGTTATGCTAGTTGGGGGTTGAAGCCATGAAGTTGAAGCCATGAATAACAAAACAAAACAAACAAAAACAAAATCGAGATATTTCTAAGTAAAACAATGCATTGCTGTTTCTTTGTAATTATGTAATTTACTATCAATTTCTGAGTGAAAAAAATGTTCTACAGTATTTTTTTTTTTATTGTAGTAGACTAATAAAATTCTGTCAACTAGAAACATTGTATTTACATTGCAGTCAGAGCTTCATGTAATTGGAGCTCGTTGACTATTTGCAATTTTATTTGGGTTACAATTGACTTGAAATGTGATGTTCAAGCATGTCACTTCCTTCTCAGCGGTCCCTCTTTACCAATGATTTTCTGTTACAGGATTTTCCTCGGCATGTATGAAAACACCAGCGTTGTTCTTGGCCTGAGAGCAGTCTCAGCATGAAAAACCCTCATGAGTCCATGACAACAGTTTGGCTGGCTAACAAGGTGAAACTGTTCTGTATATGAACGGTGCAGTTTCATCATTAAAATCTTTTCAGAATACATGCTAATCACCCCCACACTGATTTCTTGACTACCACAAACAAACAAAACTGTAAATCTCCAATCTTTAAGCAGCCTCCCTGTCTAGTGTTACGTTGTCTTCTTTTCTGGCCAATTTTGTCCTCTTACAATTTTGGTCAACATGGAGAACACGTGTTTCCCTGGTGGTGCTCATGACCTCAAAGTGTTAAAACAGAGCTAAAGCCAAGAGGATCATCTTAACTTTAACCTCTTGAAAATCCCTTTCCGCTCTGGTTTTACCATGAGAAGCAATTACAGGAGAAATTTAAACGTAATAAAGAATTGAGCCCGAATTGTTTTCATGTAACGTTTCACTCCATCTACGTCATCTTTTCTGTTGTTGTAAAAACTGAATAAAAACACACAGTCGTACTTACAGGCTCCTGAGTAATGGACAATTAAATGCTGGAAAGAGTTGAGCTCATTTTTTACCAAGCACAAGGTTTTGCTAGCACTAGCATGTTGCCATTTATTAGGCTATGGTGTCCAAACAAACACATTCCCAGGGTTTTTGAGTTTGAGAGACTGGTTCTTGTGTGCTTTTAATCGGAACAATAACAAGTGTAAGATGATTTATAGAAGTGTCATGCGTAATTGTGCTAAATTGTTATTTGCTCAAGACAAGGAACTTAAATTAGTGACAACTATGTTTTTACAATCAGTCTTGCTCAACAGCTCATGAAAGTCCATTTGAATTAAAAGAAAAAAAAAGGAGTCTCATGTTTAAATGGTAAAGATTTTTAATTAGTTCATAAATATTTTCTTTTTTAATTCAGCATACAAAAATGACAGTATGTACATCCACAGATAAGTGGTTCACGAAGGCCGTAATGGGTGACCCACATATTCTGTTCACATGCTCAGAGAGGTTTGGCATTTGAATGTCAGCATTTTTTTATGTTGGCTAAAAATATAACAAGGCACAACACATATAGTCCAATGTCCTTGTTGATATATGTGGAATAAATACAGGTATTCTCCCTCTAGAATTGAAGTAACCAACCAACAGATGGAAGCCATTGCAAAGTTCCTCATTCAAAAGCCAAATTTGAAGTTCCCTTTGCGTGTTCAGCACTTTCTTTATCTCGTCTATTAAACAAAAACAAATGTGGGGGAAAAAAGTACCATCTGAGTTTTGAGGTCTTTATCCATTAGAACTTGGAATGTTGAATCCTCTGGAATGTCAAGCAATTCTGAAGGTTCTAAGAAGAGTGTTGAAAATCAATGCCTTGCCAAAAACTGGGAAAATGTACCTTTTAAAAAAATAAAAATAAAAAACGGACCCAGGTATTATGTAAGAAAATAGACTTTTAAGATCTGGATAAAGGAGCATATGTTTTAATGTTTAAAAAAATGAGGAATAAAAATCCTCTTGAGGACGGTGAGCTGGGTGTTTTTAACAAAAAAAACATAAAAAATAAAGTCCAGCTTCTGAGTTTCTTTATAAAAGTTTAATAAAGCCAAAAATAAACCATGTCTTCTCAAAAGCATATAAGCTGGAAAAGCATAAGACAAAAGAAAGCCTGGTTGGTAACATGCTTTGGTTATTTGTGGCCAAGTAAGTCAGGTAGACAAAGGTTATGCTCCACACCCAGGCTGAATATATCTAGAATAGAATCAAGTCTTGAAATTTTCAGCTCGTTCAACCACAAAGTCTGGGAATTCGAATGAGAATTCTGTCCAGTTCTGTTACAATGAGTAGAGCGCATTCCAGACCTCCTTTAGATTAGTTTAGCTGAGAATAGGTACGTGTGACGGGGATCGGGACAATTGTTGGAGATGAGTGCAGAGATGGAGAGCCAACTCATTTGCAGACGTATTTCTCCACAGTCCTCTCACACTTCTTGCACGTGACGTAGCAGCACCAGTGGTATTTGCAGTGGCATCGCTCCACCACTCTCTCTGAGTATGGGTTGTGGCCTCTGCCACAGCACATCAGATCACAGCTGTCACTTCCGCTGGAGGTTTTATTGCATTGCCTGCAGAAGAAACAGACTTTATAAGAACTTTAGAGTACATGCTGTACCACCAACAAACAAGAAACATTATTTAAAAAAAAAAAAAAACGTATATATATAATTTAAAAACGTATATTATTAAGAAGAAGAAAAAAAATACGTTATTGTTGTCAGTGGGTTGACAACAATCAGTCAAAACACAAACACACACACACACACGACTTTTACACACACACACACACACACACACACACACACACACACACACACACACACACACACAC
Organism: Cyprinus carpio; assembly: GCF_018340385.1. Lineage (NCBI taxonomy): Eukaryota > Metazoa > Chordata > Actinopteri > Cypriniformes > Cyprinidae > Cyprinus > Cyprinus carpio. The sequence goes on along the minus strand of NW_024879282.1, from coordinate 377,911 downwards.
GTCTTAAAAACACAATGCTTTTAGTCCAATAAAGCACATACAAATTTGGGTAAAATATAACTTTTTTTAGAAATAGCTTTTCTATTATTTTATTTTATTTTATAAAAGTAAATTTTTAATTGTATGAGATCATTTTTTATCAGCATTTCATATTGAAAAATATTTTTTAATAGAAAAATCTGCAAAAATATTTTCTATTATTTTCCATTTTTTACATAAATATTATATTTTATTATAGTTTTTATATATTTGTTCATTTTTATCAAATATATATTTCTATTTTTTTTATAAAATCCCAATTAAAGTTCAACACTTTTCAATACTGAATGTTCTACATTTTTCATATTTTTGTAAATAGTAAATTTTCAACATCTTTCTATATTGAGAGAATCATACATTTTTATTTAAATATTTGAATAAATCTTTTCCATACATCTATTATCATTTATATATATATTATAAGATATATATAAATAACACTCAGAATTTTCAATATTCAAAAAAACTATTTTCAATACTGAGTGAATTGTATTTACGTACTTAGAATATAAATAGATGTACTAACTGACTAGTTAGTTAGTTGTTACACAACTAACTCATACATGATCCAAACTGTTTTGTACATGAAACTTCAGGAACATGACTTCAAAAATACATTCACACAAATAGATGACAAAACATTTCTCTGTGACCATTAGAGGAATTGCTAAACATAAGCGTTTTTTCAAACCAAGGTAAAAAATTTTGCTCAACCACATATTAAATCAACAGCACTGAACCTTCTTATAGCTCGTTTTAAGAGCCAGGTCATTCGTACCGAGGGAACATGTTCTCTTGCATTTAAGTGGATCCTGCAGACATGTACTGAAGCCTGGGGCATCTTGAGCAATGAATAGCCCTGTCATAAATCACACTCTATACACTAGGGGTCGGCCTGTGTGTAGCCCTCTCCACATAAGTGCATTGTTTTATAATTGTGTGGTATTAATGCTCAGGGTGGTGAGAGACAGACAAGAGGGGATGGCTACTAGAGAATGAGAGAGAGGTGAAGAATGCTGTTATTTAAAACTAAAGTAAATGTTTCTCCCAGGTCAGTGCTGAAAGTGTAGAAAGGCAAGTAAACATGCTTTAAGGACTCAATGAGTAGCATATGTTTAATGCTGCCCTGCACTAGTGTGGAGTTATATAGTCAAACGGTTTATAATTCATGAAGAGACCTTTCAAAAAAATTAAATTAGAAAGAAAAAGAAGTCTAAATGTAGTAAATTTTGCTTCCAAACTCCTAACATCTCTAAAGTCATAATCAGTTTAACAATTTAACAGCTGTGAGCAGAACTTTAACTCAAAGTGAAAAGACATTTTAAAACACATCTTTTAAACAGCGCTCTGTCACTCAGACACTGTTTCTTGTTTCTTTAGTGATACCAATCAGCTCTAAGCCTCTGGGATGTTGTTCTGTCTGAACTTCTAATGCACCAATTTCATTAATATCAGTCTTGTGGACCACAAAGCAGCATGAGGAACACGGAGAGCAATGTAACTTCAGATGAGACAGATGAGATACGTTCCGGGCTTCTCTAAGCTTGTCATTTGGTTTCTCCCCATCTCTCATCACCAAATCAGATTAGAGAAGCCATCTCTGCAGGTCTAGTTAGGGTAACACTCATGGCTCATTATCTTAAGACCCTTCAAATCACAAAGAGAGGATGTGCAATGATAGCAGCTTCCTGACTTCATGGGTGAATCTCATGGAAAAAAAGCCCAGGTCACATTTCACTACAACATCAAAAAAAAAAAAAAAAAAAAAAAAAAAAAAAAATTGAAAGAAATGTTTACATTTATAATAATATTTAATGATAAAAATGTAGTTATATGTGTTTTAATGTGCTTACTTATCATTTGAACAACAATTATATATATATATATTATCATATATATATTATATATATATATATATATATATATATATATATATATATATATATATATATATATATATATATATATATATATATGCTGCTATTTTATTAAAGTTAAGCACATTCCCACATCCCAAAATTATTATTGTATAAAAAATACAATGATATTAGTATGACAAAGCACACACACATTTAGGTAGAATACCCAATTTAATAGAAATATTTTTTCATTTTTTTTTAAATAATTAAAATATATTTTTTAGAAAATATATATGTATAAAATAATATAAAATAATGCATTTTCACAAAAATTGCATAGCCATAATTTGTATGGACATTTTACTCAGAATTTACATATAATCCTTTAACAATTCTCATTAGATTCTTAATACTGGCATTACAGCAATAAGAATGGGCTTATTTCCAATTAGAAGTGTGCTTAGTTGTCACAATGTAAATTATTTCTTCGGGCAAAACATATTTCTTCATTCTTTCTGCTGATTTTGGTGTAAAACATGACCTGGATTTCTTGACAGGGTTCATGAGATTCACCCTCGTTGTATGGTGTAATTATAATAACTGACCTTCTGTAAAACTGACATCAAATCACAACGCAATTAAATGCAAAAGGACAGCAGGTGTTGTAGTCACGTTTTAGAGACAGGTATGGGGTGATGCTGAACCCCCTACATAACAGAGACCACCATGGAACCAACATGTGCGACACATACAGTTCCCTGTTGACGTTCTCTATTGATTACAAAACACACCAGAGCCTTGTGACCAAGTGCCAAGCACTAAATATATGAACAGAAAGCATGTGTGAGTACTCTTATCAGCACTAAGGCTGAGGATGTATACTGTGTGATGAGTGCACCTGACATATAGCATGTATCTAGGTTATCAGTGCACTGACCTATAATACCTATATATTTAAAAAAAAAAAAAAAAAAAAAAAAGTTTAAGAATTTTAAAAGTTACAGTACTGACTCTACAATTTGACTGAATGAGCCGCATTCAAAGAAATAGTCTAACTCACACCGAAATCCCAAATTTTACTCTGTGACCATCTTCCCGACAAATCAACAATAAAATGTGAAACCAGCTATATAATAAATGTTTCTTCTATAGCTCCAATTACACAAAAAAACACTACAGAAAAAAATAAATAAATAAACATATAATTTACAGAAATTTTTAGATTAAATTTTTTATAATTATTGTTATTTTTATTACAATAAAAAACAAATAAAAAAATATAAGAAATACAATTATTATTATTTTAAAGAAATTAATGTCTTTTATTGTTTGCTGCCACCATTTTTGGAGCTGTAGTTAAGACTGCGGATTGCTGAAAATTCATGTCATATGAACCATTCATTCCACAAAGCTTAGTCAAAAAAGTGACAAAGAGCACATTTAAACGCAAACATAACAAAAGCGAGGAAGCTGAGGTTATTCCATTCTTACCTAAATCTACACCTTAGTCTCTACTGATAATGCAATAGGAAATAAGCAGGGAGAATTCATTGTCGTGCTAATCTGTGTGTGCAGAGCTGCTATCAGCTGAGAGCCCTTAGTTCTGTGAATAGCAGCACTACTCACAGACATGACTGTGATAACAGTAAAGAGGACAAGAAGGGGACAGTCCCACTCTGGACATGTCAGAGACACCGTGTACACACACACACACACACACACACACACACAGTCCGGCTTTATCAGGGCTATACATATCTTATGAAGTGACAATGAATAACCCATAAAAGACAAACATTTCAAGACAAGAGCATTGTGTTAAGAGACTACCTATCAAGTTAGAATTAGATAGTTTTTTAAATGTTGTAATATTTTGCTTCTCTGATCAGCAACAAATCATAAAGTTAGGCTTTTAAAGTAAGTTAAATTTGGATTCTGCTTATTTTAGACTTTGATCACTTTTTTAGACTTAAGTTGGTGTAAAGTTTTAAAAGGTTAAGTATTTGTTTTCATTATCAATCCATACCACCCCGCCCAAGTACTGTGTCTGTTCCTACTACAAATGTCGATGTGTCGAAGAATGGGAGCTCTCATTGCTCACTCTGCCTTTGGGATTGGTATGAATGGACATAAATGGAATATTTAAGAAAAAATGAAATGATTAAATGAAATAAAGGGCCTGTGAAAATATTGTCAGGGAATTTATAAGCACCAAACAACTCTACTAGCAAAAAAAAAAAAAAAAAAAAATTTTTTTTTTTTACTGTTGAGCAGTGAAATATGTACATTTGTTAATTAGTTAGGTCCTCAACCTGTCTTGAGTACCGAAGAGCCCAATTTGTCATTCTTTGCGCAATAATCCGGAGAACTCTGCAGATAACCCACTCATTCTCTCGGACTAGGCCGTGAATGTCGATGTCTTTGGGGACGAGGCTGTTTGCGTGTGCCCATGGGCCCGATGAACCACCTTAGTGGCTGACACAGTATTTGGTCTTTAGGTCCATGGCAATGTCCTTCAGATCCTGTAAACCTCTCCAGCAGGTCCGAATGGAGCAAGAACCAGAAACACCGTGGCATTTGCACTTCATGACCAGAGCATCTCGCAAAGCCTGTGTAGGGGGAAAAGTGGGATAGATTCAGATGAAGTAATAAAATAATGAAAAATAATAATAAAATTACATTTTGACCGTCTAAACACGAATGCAACAATTAGTGAATTTGGACAGCTTTTTGCCTCATTACAACACCTCATGTATCAATAAAGAAAAAGACCTACTTTGAAATACAATCAGACCTTGCAATAACCCCATTTTAATTCTCTGGTTTATTATTCCTATCAGACTCCCTAGCCCAGCTGCCTGCAGATGAAGTCATGTGACTGGCTTTTGTAGTGTAATCATTGATGCACATGGTTTCTGTGAGGCACCGCTTACCTGTCGGCCCACTTCGCTGTTGTGAAGTATGCATCCAGCTTGTTGGCATTGGAGCCAGATTTCTTCTTCATTTTTTCATTGGGGGCATCAGAAAATTTGAGGCCCATGAGGAAGTACCATAATGCAGGTTTATCAGAACACAGCCACCCCACCTGTACCCAGGCTCGGGTATTTCACCTGGAATCGGACCACACTCGAACACAAGCCTCAGGTCTCCGGAGTGTACATGCCCTCGTGCTATATGTTGACCTTATCGCGGCTGCGGAGAGTGCATATACAAATGCGTATTCCTCCGTTCCTGAAAGATGGCAAAAAAGAAAAAGAGATTAAAATTAGTTTTTCTTATATAAAAAGAAAACATGACTTCTGACTTTTTTTTTCCCATTAGAAAAAAAAAAGGCAAAACAGAGCAAGCATGAATAAACCCCTCAGTATGCCAGGTATGAAAGGGATAATGGCAGAGATTTATGGAACTGTTCTATAACTAGCGCACCATATGCCATGACAAGAGTATAGGTGTAGAAACCAGGAGAAGGCGCAACTTGACCGCCTGCTACAAGGTAACATCAAAGGCCTCCAACAGAGGCAGGAGGGCTTTTAACGTCTTGACAATCCAAATGGTCCCACTGCAGGAAGACAATTCCATACATTTCTCTAGAACTTCACTACTCAGATTTAAGTCCTTGACCCATTCTTCTGGCATTTGTGATCACGCTAAATGCTTGTAATAAAATTAAATAGGGAGAGGCGATTTAAACCACCCTTCAAGCATAGCATGAAAGTGTTTCCACACACTCTGAAGGAAATTCCAAGATTGTGAGCGAGCTCAGTTAATCCACCAGAAAACACAGGAACTGATCCCTTTTGTGGACTATTTTATTTTCATTGATTTTCATCATTTCTTTAGTTTGTTGAAGCACTAAACATCACAATCTGTGCTGCAGGGGGTCCGGCGTACACAGGTAAACCGTAGGCTTTAAATGACGTTGAAACTAGGAAAGAAAGGCAATTCCTCTGTCCCCCCCATACTGACTAACTCGCTCCAATAGCATCTCTCCATTGAAATAGAAATGGACCCCTAGTTTGTTTATGTCCTCACAGTAAATTGCCTGCGCCTCCGTGAAGCCTCTCATCAAAAGGAGCATGAGAAAGGAAGAGAGCGATGCGCCAAGAATTCTGCGGGTCGGAGGGTTTCTTGTTGGGTGGCAGGGGTATGATTTATCTTTTAATCATGCAGTGAGGCAACTCAGGCCAAATTGCACCATTTTATGGCCATGAATCCCCTGCCGTTTACCTGGAGCGAGAGTGGTTTGAAAGATCATTTGTAAGCTGCTTTTTTTAACCATTGCCCTCATAAAGTTGTTCCTTCAAACAAGTTAGATGGTTTCCTCAGCACCCCTATTAAGTGCCTGAAATTGAAACCATGTCTTAGGTATAACCGAGACGGTGTTGTGTTTGCCTTGAAGGGGCTGGCAATGGACGGAACCAGCCGGCCCTTTTTTCGCTAAATTTTGGGCTTAGCTGTTATCTAAAAAGAAACATCTGTAGTGATAGATTTCAGAAAACGCTTTTTCACACAAATAGACTTCAATAATTGGAAAATAAAAATCCTCTTTGGACATGATTTTCCTCTGTATCTCAACCTCGTTCCAGGTCCCGGGAGGAATTGTTGTGGCTTTTAAAAAAGCATCAATAGAGGAACAGTTTCCAACGCATGTCTGCGAAGGGTCCTCGTTTGGCAGACCCTTGTTTAACCTCCACGTGCCTGCCTTGGATGATGGTTTTGCATGAGTGTTCCAGGTTTACTCCTACAGAAGCTGAGCCTGAGAGGAGAACGAGGGCCCAGGCAAATTGTCCTTGCAAGTGCTGGGTCCCCTTGTTTGAGTTGGTGTTTTGTTTGGTGGCCCTGCGAAGCACCCGCTATGAATGAGGAAACGCCCTATATGTTTTGAATGAACAACTGGAATTATCTGTTTGGACTGTGTGCATTGATATAACTGTGTGTTGAGTGTCTAGGAAGTTGAATCTAATTTTATATTTTACAAGTTAAACAACACCTGAACGAAAACGTCATTAACATGATTTGGATGGCAGTGAAAAGTGGACTAAAAATATTTGTGGGGCAAGGTCTTGAAATTTAAAAGTGACTGAATAAAACATAGTAATAGAACATGGTTTAAAGCCAACTCCTAAAATATTAGGAGTAACATCAATTGGTTTGAGAAGACGTTTGTTTTTGGGTGGGGGAGAAAACGTGGTTTCTCCGCTCATTAGGCTGCGGGCTAAAAATTGTTCAGAGTGTCTCCCCGCTCGCAAGGCTCATTGCACAACAACCCATTCCCAGCAGATAATCATCAATATTTAGACTAAAATGGAAGAAGATTATTTCTGGCAAAATTCGCTTGGAAAGCAATAAGGCCCATGGAAAAATGGTTTAGATGATTCGTTATTGTTTGAAAAGTTTTTTTTTATAGTGATGTCCGTGGTTAACGGCTGCTGTCAAAACAATGCCAGAAGAAGAATTTTTGCAAGCTTAAATTATAGTAGAAAATGCAAATCATGGATTTTATCTGAGCAATTATCTCCCTGAAACTTCTGTGACAAATAATTAAATTGAATAAGACTTTGTAGTGAAGCCTGTTGAATTCAAGCATTGTTTTACGATTCTCTTTTACTAAAACGCACACATGTATCACTATTCATGAGAACCAACAATTAGGGGCCATCAAAAAGCAACTAAGCTTACCTTGCAATTCGTTTTTCTGTGTATCCAAATAAAAGGATTACATGCCGAGATACTAGCAATCTTATTTTATTCTTATACAGTGCAAAAAAAAAAAAGTGCTCAGTGCATGTTAAAATCAACAAATGTTTCGGTCACGCAGGACCTTCCTCAGTGTTCACATACTGTTGAAACGATTCATTGTTCTATTTAATTCATCACATCTCAACACACGTGTATCTAATCAATTCAATTAATGAATCAGTAACAGGTCATTTACTTCAGTGACAATTAACAAATATAAATAACTTTTTTTTTTTTCACTTTATAAGAATAAAATACAATTGCTAGTATCTCGCCATGTAATCCTTTTATTTGGATACACAGAAAACGAATTTCAGGATGAGCTTGGTTGCTTTTTGATGGATTTGACTTGAAATCGTGTTACATGTGAATGGAACTAAGCACAAAATCCTCCGTTTTTCATTTTTAAAAACTTCGAAAGATTAGGGACTGCTACTTTACGTTCCACGATATGTTGTGACTGACAGACCCCAGTCTTAACCTCCGCACACACACACATACACCCTTCGTCTTTGTTATCCAGGGAACACAGGGTGTTTATGGCGGCTTCTGTTTTGCATTTCTTGCCATGCAATATCAAGACTGTGGAAACCTCTATCAGCATCTTGTGCATGCAAACTGGCCTCTTCACAACCCGATTTCTGTACCATCATGTCTTCTATCGCAATTCATCAACAGTATGATTATGTGAAAACAAAACATTCCGCAGAAACCACAAGTTGCAAGGAATTTAGTGTTGAACTGGATTTACCTCTGTTTTAATAGAATTAAGATTAAATTATTTTTAGATTTATTCCTAACACTTTCAAATCCATTATTTCACTACCACAAAAACATATTTTCCTAGGTTTCCAAACGTAATTTTTTTCCCATGTTGCACATGATTTGACAAATCAGTCAGCTTGACAAACATCTTGAATGCGTTAAAACAAAACAGTCTTTCAGTGTATATTATATATATATAGATATATATATATATATATATATATATATATATATATATATATATATATATATATATATATATATAAAGAGAAAAGAGCAACTCACAGCCATCTGATTCCTGTGCACTGCTGAGACAGGAGCAGAAATGTGAGGAGACAGAGCGGGAGTGAAGGGAAGGCTCGCTTCATGCTGTACAATAAGATCCAGCTCAATCAGAAGACACTGATCGCTGACCCCACTGCTTCTTGACACAGTTATAATTAAAAGCCAAAAGCCATGGCACTTATTCCTTATTTCTGTCCCTCTCCTGCTTGGGGGAAAAAAATCAGATTCAGAAAGATCATAGATCACATAGATCACATGCAGCAAACCCTAGTTCATGTTCTGCTTTGATGATTACTAATGTGCAACCAGACATACGTTGAAGATTTTTTTAAATATATATATAGTATATATATATATATATATATATATATATATATATAATATATATATATACAGTATATATATATATATATATATATATATATTATATATATATATATATATATATATATATATATATACAGTATATATATATATATATATATATATATATATAAACCTTTATTAATAGCTTGCCTTTTGCTCAAAATAGTACTTTTGTATTTAAATTCTGTAGTTATTATGTTATTCTATTGTATTACTGGATTTAATATAATTTAAATTAAAAAAATGTGTATTTAGTTTATTTTTGTTTAGCTGAAGAAAGCTAATTAAAAAGAATGGTCAGATTAAAAAGCAATTTTAAATAATGGTCAGATTTTTCCACAGTTTTAATATTCTGCATGCAAACTTCTAAAATATAGGTGTGGCTGGCTTTTGGAATGTTATCAAATGTCCTGGGATTATTCCATCGGCTGGAATAGGAGGGCAATAAACAGATAGGAGCTCCCAGTGGACAGGCCATCTGGCCTTAGGCATGATGCGTTCACATACAGACAGTGATCATTCAGATTGCAGAGAGGTTTTTCCCCCCCTTCTGGCTATAGACCTACCCAGAAAACTATACATTAAAAGTACAATTACCATTACAAACGTAGCTATTGTATCAAAATTATAGTACTTATAGTAGCTACTTATTACACTTAAAATGTTATTCTATTGAACTTACCACTATAATATCAATAACAATCAATTATCAATAACAAAATGCAAAGTGCAGATTTTAACTTTGACACCACATTGATTTTACTAACAAATTTGAGGCAGCAATTTTCATTTTTTCCGTTTGTGTTATTTTTAAGTGTACTAAGTATAAAGAAATAAATACAAAATGTAGTGTAGTTTATATCCTATGCATTCTCTATCAGTCTATATACAATTCACATGACTAGTATACGAATCCAAAGAGTTTAATATTTCTTCAGAGAGCTTATATACAACCTATGTAATTGAACAAATCTCATATGAGATATAAATAACGGCTATTTAAGATATTAGCGATAAGCTTTTATTGTGTGTTATTAGCTATATATAGCCTATGCAAATGCAATAAAACAGCTGTTTCGCTCTTGCTTCTCTCTAAGTTGGCACTTTATCTTTTATCTCTTGATTTTTTCGCGTTTTGGGGTGAAACGAGGTAAACTTAAAATGCAATTAGTTTCACTTTGATATAACCCTCTAGGTGGTCTACAATTAAGGCACTATTGCAGATTATTGCCCTGTCAATTTACTTTAAATTGCATCAGGGATGATGTTTAAAAGCTAAAACATCTTTGTAAATAAGTTAAGAGACGCAATCAAGCGTAGCCCTAGGCTACTAAGTTAAGAAACTTTGCTCACAATAAATGGGAACGCACTTTTATCCTCACCTTTATCAAACGGAGACTGATGCCAAAAAAAATGCCTCTTGTGCAAAGTATCCAAAAGTGTGTTTTATTTAAATCCAGGCCAAATTCCCTAGCCAATGGTCTAATGTGCGTTAATCCGTTTTAGTGAAGTCCGAATGAGAACGCATCATGCAGCAGTCCACTGATAAAGAGATGCGTGTTGATTTTGCGGTGCTGTGTGCTGCTCTCGCGCGCTGGAATCTGCTGGACTGACGGTGCAGACGGAGCTCGAGAGACTATATGAAAGCCCCGCGCGCCACTTTGATCTCGCGCTGATGTCAGGAGCCATTAGCATAACAAAGTGGTTAAGGTTTCCAAGCCAAAGAAACGCTGAAAGTATGATCCGAGACACTCTGACATCTCGCTACTTTTGACACGGAATATCAACGTTATTTATTTATTTATTTTTCTTTCCAAGGCTATTTTCATTATAGGTCAGTCATCAAAAAAGGTGCGGTTTGTGTTCCTCATAAATAGCCTGTGTGTGTAACCTTAAAACGATGAGTTTGAAAAAAACTAAAACCCACTCTTATTATGTGATATTGTAGGCAATGATATTATTTTATTTTATTATTAAATTCCTTTTCCGTTTCCAGCTTTAGCTCTTCCAAAACACATTTCAGAGGAAAAAAAAAATATTTATATTTATTCTTTCTATAACTTTAGATTAGGTTAGAATAAAAACAGTTGTTCATACTATGCTTTATTAAAATGATTTAGCTACAATTCCATTAAGACATAATGTCATCCTTTTAAAATGTGAACTCAAGGACAAAGGTGTGATTTATGAGCACTTCATCTTAGGGCATGATTTTAAATAGTCCACTCTGTCGTCATTATTTTCTACAGTAGTGATTTTTGGAGTGGAGATTTGTTGAAATATCAGTATTAAATTCCCTATCTAATAAAATACTCATAATATCATGCAATAGTCTAGTAATATATTTTAAAAGCATCAGATGGAACAGACACCCTATTACTAATTTTCTGCACTGTGATCCATGAGAGGTGAAATTAGTGAGAAATCGTGGGAGCGCCTATTTCAGGAAATAAAATCACAGATTTCGCGAACAAAGTTGGAAATATTGCAATTCTAGTGTTTGCACGGTCCAAATAATTAAGTAGGTTATGCGGCTGGTATGCCAGAATTTCCACACTCGTGCCATTTACAGTCCTGTACACAGCCCATATTGGCCACTCCAAAAACAAGGCAATTTTCCAAGCACGCTTAATATGATTTCAACGGATGAATGTGTCCTGATGCATGTTTCATATTAGCCACTATATGACAAAGCTTCTTCTACATTTCACACAATAAATGATTTAACCTCTAGAAATACTCCCAGTAGCCCATTGAAGTCCACATCTGAGCAAAGATATTTCCTAATTTATAAAATGAGCTATTAAATTCTCTTGTTGTTTTTGGTCCATCAAGAAGTATTAAAGAGTCCATTAAAGGATTCGTTATCATTACAAATTGCTAATAATAAATATAAATGTTGCTGGGAAAATATTGTCATAGAATAAAAAAATAGGGCTAGTACGTGTGTCCATTTATTATAGATTGCACCACACAGAATGGCCAAGTTAATATTTTAACCATCTAAGGTAACTGTCATTTTAATAGCGTCTATGGTGTAATAAAAGTCAAGATGTTCTCTGGCCATATGCTTCTCTTATTAACCTGGCTCTCTGGTCCAAAAACGCCTCCTGCAGTGAATTCGTAACAACACTCACACAAGTTTCCCCCTGTAAAAACACACCACACAAGCCAATTTTCTTATAACGACGCAATTAAAATACAATCATTAAGACTTTTTCCACTGTTAACAGTATCTACTGTTTTATATAAAACAGGCAATTCCACTGATTTTGTGGTTAAGTGTGTAAAAGTAGGAGTGTATTAGTTTGAAACAAAAGAGCAAGAAAGTAAAAAAACATCAAAGCTAAATTGCAAAATTAAAAAGGTCCATACACATGAAAAAATGTACATGAAAATTTGGTCAATTTTCAGTAAAGTGCTTGTAAAGTACAATACAATAGTAAGGTCAAAGCAGATCATTTCCAGTAAATGAGCAATAAAAGTCTGCTTTGTTCTTAAATAATGCACTTTTTCCTACCATCTACATATTTCTTCATAATACATGCAAATGTTTGAATGAAGTTAATCTCTGACGCTCCTCAGTATCAACAGAAAAAGAAACCCGATGGATGTTTCTCGCTATTAAGTTGAATCAAACTGCACAGATCCTGTTTGTTCAAGGCCTTGCGTGTGTATGAGTAAACGCCAGGCGCTACTTATTATCTTGAACTGTATTTACTTATGTGCAGTAAATCAACCACTATAACCTTGATTGACCCCCCGAATGCCTTTCCTTTCACGTTCTGTTGCATAATAAAACATACCGAGGGGCGTCAAGAAGACAAAATGCCACACAGACTTAAATCATTCACTCCAAAGAGGCCTGCAAGAGGGGCATGATATTGGAAACTGTAGGCACAACTATTTTAGTTTAACTGATTTAAGAAATAATCTAATAAACTAATCCTTCTCTCACAGCTGAAACCAAAGCAGCAAAGAAAAGAAAATAGGGCAGCGTGGAGCTAATCTGATACTTTTAAGAGGTACCACCGACAATTGCCAAAGCATGACATTTCCATTCGCAGCCAAGCTGCACCATTTCAGCTCAATATAATGTGAAATGCCCGTGCAGCTCTAATCTCGACCCAAAGCGATGGGAAAGCAAATATATGCATTATTTCGCTAAACACATCTGCCCACAGCAAATTATTTAAATATGCGGGAATGGGAATTAGCCGAGCTTAGGGGGATGTTCTGGAGATTATAGACTTTGGACTTGAATAAAAACCACAATTTTTTTTTTTTTTTTTTTTGAGATTCAATGCATTCTGAACATTGTGGACAGATGGAAGCATCAATAAATGGGTCTTATTTTAACGTTAAAACAAACTTATGATTTGTTATATGAACTAAACAAAAATATACCTTTACACATCTTTAAGACAGCTAATTTTCATGCAATGTGAAGCCATAATAGGAGCATGTTTATGGAAAAACTAAGTCTAACGCCCATTTTATGAGGGATGTGAAAAGCATCTAGTAGCAGTGAGATGTGAATGGGCATGAACTCTGAAGACTGACCAAAAGAGCCGTGACCTCTCTAGTGTGTCTGTGTTAGAGGTTTTAACACGCAGGCTCTCAATTCCTCCTTATGCCAGGATCAACACCACAGCCACTTTGATTTTTCAGCCTTACCAGCATTGAGAATCTTAGCCTTAGGGTGGTTCATAGAGGGCACGAAAGCTACTGCGGTTTATTAACTGAATTATGGAGGGGCAGAAAAAATACCTGTGCTTTGAATGAGAAAATGTATTTTTTTTTTTTTTTTTTTTTTTTTTTTTTTTTTACATTTTGCATTTGAAACGTTAATTCGATTTAGCAATTTTAGACATTTTGTGGTGGCTATCCTTAATGAATTTAATTGCCATTCACTGAACTAATTATTTTAACGTTTGCATGATGTATCATTTGCGGCGCTGTGCCAACTGGTCACCTATTTATCTGCGACATCATCAGACACATAGCACCATTTACCCTGACATATATTCACGATCATTTCAATTCTGAACTTGTTGAAGGAGTGCAGAGACACAGTGCCCCCGTCCCTGACATCTCGGTTTCTCTGGCCCTGCTCACAGCTGCCCTCGTGTCTAGTGACTGTCAGTGGCACGGGAGCCTTAGAACTGCACGGCTGCATTCTTGCACTTCGGGCCCATCCTGATATGCGAATCATGAAGAATGCAAAGTTGTGAAAGAACAAATAAACCTCAATCCAAGGCTAAATAAATTCTGTCCCTAAGGCCTCTTAGTAAAAATCAAATAAAACATACATTTTTATTTCAGAATTTGAGAACTGCTGATCTAGTAGAAACTGCGCCCCTGATTATTGTCTTGATCTCAGCGGTTTGATGAAATTTTATTGTCCCTTGTGACAGTATTAGATAATAAAATCTCATCATTACTCAAATTAATTTATATTTGATACTAAAACGGTATTTCTATTGAAAAAAACTAATAAACTTCCTTCAATCCTTTCTTCTCTTTTATTTAGAATCAAACTGAGTGCAACTGTTTGTGAAATGAAATGTCTTCTCCAAATAATATAATTTTTCTATAGGTTGTATCATTGCTACATATGCATACAATGTATGCATTTGTATGTGTGTATGTGAGTGTGGTGTGTGTAGAATTTATAATTATAATTCATAATATATATAATTATAAATAAATAAAAATCATGATAGAAAAATATCTATTAATGTCTAGATACACAAAACATGTATATGTATAATTATAAATGCATAGATTATCATACACCCACAATTATTTTTTTCATTCATACACACACACACACACACACACACACACAAACATATAAAAAAAGATCTATATTAATGCAAAAGTATCTACATTGTAGGAATAATCACTTGTTAGGTACTCTTCCCTTTCTTTTCTAAACCAGGATTAAATAATAGATTTTACCCTAACTTTTTGGTCAATTAAGCAACATATATTGATATTCAGGACAAAGTCAAACTTGAAAATGCATGGTGACCCAGCAACGAATGGGTTGGGAATCATTACCCCTATTTGAAGGCGCCAAACATCCTCACACAGTACAAAACAGACAACAGCAACAACAATGTTTGATTTGAAACATTGCTCAGCAGCTCTGATTGTATAATCCCGACAATACAGGATCCATTTGTTTGAGACACAAGAAAAGGCGGCAGCGTCTGTTGGTGCTGTTGCTATGCAGTGATGGAGAGTTGTGCGTTGACTGGCTGTTTTTTAACTACAAGAAGAAGAAATGCATCATTTTGCGCGTTGCAGAGCACTGTGGTCCAGCATTTCGTTTCTTTAAGATAACGGGTGGGTAGAAGCTTGTTTTGCTGTTCTTTTGAATACCGTTTTAATTAGGCGGCAATGTCCATTTAAAAAACAAAATCATGACTTACAAAGGCTGAACGAAGAGAAGAGAAACCGACAAAACAGCTTATCGCCGGCATGGCCAGTATCCTGAGGTTTTGTTTCTATTGCAAGCATGTTGGTGCTAAAGTTTCAAATGGCTTAAATATAAAACAAATTAGTGTTTGAGGATAAATATTTTAGGAAAGTTTACATACACGTAAAATCAAGAACATGCGAACTTCTTAAAAACGCTATACCGCTTTCCCCCCACAATTTACAGATTCCTATTATATGCAACGAAACTTGCAACAAAATATTTTAAATTCCATGCTTTCAGAACACAAAAAAAAAAGTGACAGAAACTGTTGTCATGTCTGGGTTTGTGTTGTTGCCCTGCTTTTTTTGCCTGTAAAAAACTACTGGGACAGTCACACATCTCTGTCAGGAGAGACTCGGAGAGAAACAACGGTTGCATCGTTCCAAATTCAATACTGTTTAAGAGAGGTTTGGACCTGTTCTTCAGAAAGGGGCCCATTTGTTTAGGACAGGCCCTCTCTCCCCTCGTTTGAAGGTGATGGCCCCTTTCCATGTACCAGATGGGACGTTACTTTCAAAAACACAAGTGACTTGTCTCACTGTATGTGGGAACATGCACCCGTTTGTGTTGGTTTTTTTATATTGAAGTCTGGTAACATTTGCTGGTTTAAGAGAAGTCCTCAGATATGGTTGTTATATGCAAACCGATTTGGAAAATGACAAAACTTGCAACCAAGCAGAGGTGCAAAAGCAAATGTCTGTGATGGGAAAAACTAATTCTATAATTATTAAACTCCATGGCTTGTTCACTGCAGTGTTGTTGTAGCTGTGCAGGGGTTTGATCTCCTCCACTTGTAGATGATAAAATAGTGGGAAAAGACAAGGATGTGAAGGGGAGGAACAATGAACACTTGTTCACAGCCAGCATGGAACATGGAAGGAGAATTAAACTACGACTACAACCAGCAGGGGCATTAAAGGCCTTACAGACATCGGGCCTTGTGTGCATCCATGTTTAATCCATTTGAGTGAGAGAGGTATTTTTCCCTCAGTACAAGATCAAAGCTTTTACCCATCGCCGAGGCATGGGGGGATGCTGCCCCGGACAGGCTATACAGATGAGATATAACATCAGTTAATCACCAGCGAATTTATGGTTCAGAAGAGACGTATTAGATGTGGTGTATTAAGAGCTTTTCTGCTCAAAACAGATCAAAGAAGATGGCTCATCAACAAATGTGTCGGTTGGCGCGGTTATAAGAGTTATTTTACAGAAATAGGATGTATAAAAGTGACAATCAGAAATAAGTCTTTAGGGGAGCAAGAATACATGCTGTATATGTACTTCTATAGTGATCGCTTGATCTTTAAGTGACATTATAGGCAGAGTAATACCGTTGGCCTCAACCATAGGCACGATAGTGATGTTGAAGCACATAGTCTATAGAAATAAGACTACATTTTGTACTCACAACTAATCAACAATCTAATAAGCGTGTTGATACATATATACTGTTGGGCTTAAAAACTATGTATGCATACAGGTGATGACTCCCGCCTGATATTTTAGGAACATCTGTCTTTGCAGTCACATAGATCGATTGGAACTACTTTAAAAACTAGCGATAAACAGATTAAGTCTATATCGATAAAACTGAAATTGATGTCGGACTCTAAGAACATATCAAATAAACACTCCATAAGACAGAATTGAAAAGAAAGCACCATAAAAAGTGCGATAAGACTTGTCTTAGACCAGCATGAAATCAGTAGTGTCTAATATCAAACTGCATCCCCAAACGCAAGGGGAAAGGGACACAACCCAAGTAGAGCATAAGTAACCAGAAGTAAATCAAAAGAAAGAACTCCAGAGCAATCAGAAGAGACAGATCCGAATTGGATCTTCAATACATCTTGTATATATTCATGGATTGCAAACAGCTTGAAGCAACCATTCAAATGCATAGCATTGCAATTTTTCGTCTTTTGAGAATGAGACAGCGTAAGAACGCAACAGTTGAACTGAGTTCTGCTATTAATCTAAAGTGATACATATACGCAGTGTAGCTTTTGAAGTTTAGTTATACACACAGTCAGACATGTGTTCTTCAAGACCGACAGCACATTCATCACAGCTAATCCCCTATTATTCCACGAAGGAACGGCTAGTTTCCATATGACACCCACCCCTCCCAAAGCCAGAGAGCAGAAAGAGAGACCCGCGGAACTGGGGATGGGCCGCAAAGACAGCAAAGCAGAGGGGAATACGATAATACAGGACAACAGGAGGCACCAGACGCGCACAGAACAGACTAAGCAAGTACAAGAAAATGTAAGAACACAAAATGACTAAAGGGAATACCAGCTTGCGCCAAGAAAAGGGGCGATACAGTTTGCAAAAAAGGAGTAAAAAAGAATCAGAAAGCACGAAACCACAGAGATGGCAAGAGACGAAATCGTGTGTACAGAAGCAACGATATATGAAAGCTAGGGAACATATAGAAGGCCAGCAAGGAAAAACCTGTCAACAAGAACGGCAATGACGAGTTTTTAGCAAAGGCTAAGTGAACAGAACAGAGCTTCAAGAGCCTGTGAACTTTGAGGATAACAACAAGATTTGAAGAGAAAGTAAGAGCGGGAGAGCTCTAAATCAATCAGTTGCACTATACTGCGGAATCAGAATTTTAAAAGACTCTGAAGCTGCAAAAAGAGAAGAGAGACGGTTGGGGAGGAGTAGGGGGAGGAAAAGAAAAGAGGAGGAAGGAAACGGGGGAAGGGGAGGGACGAGGAAAAGGGAAGAAAGGGGAAGAAAAAGAAGGTTCTGAAGGGCAGGGACGGGGAAAAGATCAGAAAGGGAGAAGGAAAGAATAAGAGGAAGAAGGGAAGAAAAAGAAAGAAAGGAAAAGAGGGAAAGGGAAAGAAGAGAAGGAAAAAAAAAGAAGGAAAGAGAAAGGGGAGGAATCAAGAAGAAAGAAGAAAGGGGGAAAAGGGGAGGGGGGGAGGAAAGAAGGGAAAAAGGGAAGAGAACGAAAAAAGAAAGGGGGAGGAGGAAAGAAGAGAGAAGGGAGGAGGAGAAGGAAAAAGAAATAAAGGAGAAGGGAGAAAGAAGAGAAAGAGAAGAAAGGAGAAAAAAGGAGGAGAATAAGGAAGGAGAAGAAGAAAGAGGGACGAAGAAAGAAAAAGGAAAGAAAAGAAAGAAGAAAAGAAAGGAGGAAAGGAAAGGGGGGAGAAAGAACGGAAAGAAGAAAAGAAAAGGAAAGGAGGAGGGAGGAAAGAGGAGAAAAGAGAGAAAGGGGAAGGAAGAAGAAAGAAGAGGAGAAAAAGGGGGAAAGAAGGGAGAGGAGAAAAAGACAGAGAAAAGGAAGAAAAAAAGAAAAAAAGAGGGAGAAAGAGAAAGAGGGGGGAAGAGAAAGGAGAAGGAAGAGAAAGAGAGAAGAAGAGAGAAAGAAAAAGAAAAAACAAGAACGAAGAAAAGAGAGAAGAAGAGGAAAGAAGGAAAAAAGAAAAAAGAGAGAAAGGAAAAGGAAAGAGAAAAAAAGAACAAAGGGAAAGGAAAAAGGAAGAAGAAGAAGGGAAGAGGGAAAAAGAAAAAAGGAGAAGAGGAGAAGAAAGGAAAGAACTAAGAGAAAGAGGGGGAGGGGGACAGGGGAAGAGGAGAGGGGAAGAAGGAAGGCAGGGGGAAGGAGAAAGAAAGAGGATAGATAAGGGAGTAAGGAATGGGGACGGTAGAGGAGGAGCGAAAAAAGAGACAAGACGAGATAGGAGAGGGGAAACACGAAGAGGCGGAATTAAGGAAGGCACAGAAAATAGGGGGAGGCAGAGGAGGGGACTGGAACAGTAAAAGAAAGGGAAAGGACAGAGCAGGAAGGGGGAAAGGGGAAGAAGAGGGGGAGGGGAGATAGGAGATTAGAAGGAGGAGACAGGAAAGAAAGGAGAAGAAGAAAGAAGAAGAAAGGAGGGAAGAATGTGAAAGAGGGGAGGAGAGGATAAAGGTGAAAGGAAAGGGGAACGGAGAAGACATAGAGACAAAGAAGCAAGAAAGGGAACAAAGCAAAAGAGGAAGGGGGAAGGAAGGGGAAGAGAACAGAAGCAAAAAAAAAAAACAACAAAAAGCGAAGGAAGGGAGCAAGACGGGCTAATAGGAGGGGGAGAGATGTAAAAGGAACGAGGAACAGAAAGGGAAAGGGAAAAAAAGGAAGAACGGAAAGGTGAAAGAAAAAGGGAAAGAAGACGAAAGAATAAGAAAGAAAAAAAAAGAAGGGAAGAAAAAGGAAGGAAGGGACAAAGAGGAAAAACAATCGAAGGAAAGAAAGAAGACAAAAGAGGGAAAGAGAAGGAAAGAAGGGGAGAAGGAAAGCAAGAAAGAAAGAACGAGCGGGGGGAAAGACCGGAAAGGAGGAAAAAAGAGGAGGGGGGGGGAAAAAGAGGGGGACAGAAAGAAAAAAGAAAGAAAGAAAGCAAGAAAGAAAGAAAGAAAGAAAAAGAAAGAAGAAAGGAAGAAAGAAAGGAAGAAAAGAAAGAAAGAAAGAAAGAAAGAAAGAAAGAAAGAAGAAAGAAAGAAAAAAAAACAGAAAGATAAGAAAGAAAGAAAAAATTATAAACCCTTGAAAAGAGATATTCCCATCTCATTTGTAAAGATTTAAAGATTCCATGGAACCCCCACAATCATAGATTAAAAATCACTAGCATCACAAGGTAAAAATAGTATAAGAAAATCAGCAAAAAACCGTGTTTATCAATGCTAAAAATAAAAAACAAAATGACGAAAATGTAAAACACAGCAGAGATGTATGAAGCTATATTCGCTCCGAACACATTGACACTTGTCCCATTACACCGGCGAACTCGCTGGACACCCTCTGCCGTGGATCACCACATCACAGCATTCAAATCGCAACGGTATAAATTAATTACCCAATGAATCGCTTTTTGTTTCTATGCTAGCCTTGATAATCACTTGTAAGTCCATGGTGACCTGAAAAGTCCAAGTCGAGACACGAGGTTCTCTCTGTAAAATCTTAATTAACCCATAGCAGCTTTTGTACCGGAGTAAAGCCCATTTGAGTTATGTGCATGACCACAAAACTGATGGAAGCAGGATCTATCTGACGTGATCTACAACCTAGATAACACACACAGTTCATATATCTGTCTGGGCAAGTTGGCCAAAAATAAATAAAATAATAGAAAATAGGCATTACACACGAGACAAGCAGGCAGCAAGTGGGCTATTGAAAGTTTATGATGTGACAACTAGCTGTTTTCCATAGGGTCCAGTTCACACAAAAGGGGTTCAAAAATGCTAAAGGCAAATAGCGGCTGTTCCAGCTAATGAATCGGAAGTCTCTTGCAAAATTAACAGGAACAGCTTGCTTTTCACTTTGAGGAATAAGATGTGGATAGAAAGCTTGTCACTCTTGGAAATTTATGGCATAAATGTAATTACATTAAGCACTTAAATTCTTGACTGACACCGCATTCTGCTGCTGTGTGAACGGTGGCCTATTATAATAGCCTTTCATTCTGACTTGCAGAGCTTGTCGTTTCTGAAGATTAGAGGAATTTGAAATCATAATGAGAGAATGGAGTAAGCTTCTGATGGGTGGCAAGAGATAGACTGGCAAAGTTTGGGTGCTCTAGATGAAAACTCGATCTCATCTAAGGCCGGTGGAGACTAACAGGGCAAGGAAATGGTAACGTAGAACAATAGATAAACTGTACGCTACACATTCTGTTTTTGTTCCCATAGCATTCTGAGGATTAAAGCAAAAACGAAAGAAACCGAGTACCAGGGTCAGTTAATAAAAAGAACTAGACGCTCTATTACTTTTGCTTTCCGATCTGAACAGCAAAGTAAATTCAGAAGAAAAGGTTACGCAGAGCGGTAAACCTAATCACTTACTCCAAATAACAGAGCTAATTCCTACTTTCCCTCCACTCGTACAGCATGGCATTATTCATATGACCGGCAGCCACTCGAGACCCTCAAAACTCTCAAAAGCAAATTAATCAGTGACACACACATTCCTAATTATATCTTGATTTTTACCAAGCCAGAAAAGCAGTTATTTCAAGACATTCTAAGACAGTCCTATTAAGCTTTCCAAGATATGCCCATTTCAGTTACAATGTAATCTGTTCCAATGTAGGGTTTTGTCAGTTTTAAGTGTGGGGGAGAAAGACGAAAACACTAACACTTCTTTAAAACCTCACAGGTTAATCCATGGCTTTTAAATACATGAGAGTCTTAACTACTTGCCCGAGTAAATTGACAATAGAAAAAAAAAAAAAAAAAGGTGTAAGAAAATAATAAATATGCAAAGTGTTCCGGATTAACTAACCAACATATTTGGACATAGAGGAATAACTTCAAACCAAATGCGTTTAGTTTTTGTTGGGTGGTTCTGAGAGCAGATTTTCCTCGGCTAGGGGTTTTGCCGCTCCGCGGGGGAAGGAAAGCCTGATGACAATAAAATACCTGTTAAGCCCGTGCGGTGTGACATCTTCCTCTTCAGCCCAGAGTATAGTTTAAAAACCATGCTGTGCATGGTCACGATTATGCACCGCTACAGGTTCTTACGGCATGGTCCCCAGCCTTGACTTTCAGCAAGGAACAAGCTCAGAGTTCAATTAGGGCAATTTTCAGTTTGGCCAGGAGATTAGCAGGCAATGTAATACAATCAAACAAAGAGGGATTAAATATATAACATACTTTTGAATCAGCCATTGCAAAGTGTACACTGATATACTGACATAATAAGGTTACAGACAACTTAAGCACCTTAGAATAAAGAATTAAAATGATTAATGAAAAAAGCTGAATGTGCGGAGAATCCTCTAGGGGCTTGAGGGCTTGAAGACTGGAGGACTCTGACATAATCCTGTCTGCAAACAGCACTGCTGAGCTGCCCAGCCGACAGAGGAGACTGCATCCGTTTGCTCTGTGGATGATATCAGAGTAAGGTCCGAAGACGAGAGTTCTGCAGTCACACCGGGCTGAGCAGACCACAATCAGACACTTGTTCTGAGAGGAGGGAGAGGGCAGCTCTGTTTCGGCCTACAGACAGAGAATACATGAAGCCCTCTACAGTGTGATCAGAGCAGAGGATGCTCCAGTTGAACACACAGAGTGAAACAACATTCAGACTGAGTGCTTTTGGAGGAAAGAGAGAGGAAATGTACTAATCCCAGATAGCAGTACACAAGAGGAAACATATCTTGGCATTTCAGCTGCAGTTAATGGCTTCAGCGGGTTTTAAGAAGGCTCAGCGCTTATCATCCTGGAAAAGGCCTCACAAAAGGAACAAGAAATCAGTCCCTTAAAGATAAGCTAGATCTTCATGGTTTTCAAATTTTAGACAATAATCTAAAAACATTCCAACACCCCCCTGAGCAACAGTGTCATGATGCGGCGATCTGCAGTATTAACTGACAATAAGATGCCTATTTTGCAGCTTAAAGGGAAAATATACAAACTCACCTGAACCTGATGTTGCAACTCCTGTCCTTAATGACATTTAAGGGATTTCTAAAGATAAAAAAAGAGAAAATTAAATGTCGCTAAATGTCGCACTTGTAACTTTGTATTTGAGCACAATGAATATCATAAAGAACTCATAAAAATCTGGCCAGCAGATCTCACAAATTATAATTTATTGGTTGTGGAAAATGGGGAGAAAATCAAAACCGCTGTGGTATGCGAAACGCATTGGTCGATGAAAGATGGACAAGGACTTGGCTTGTCAGCACACTATCAAACCACACATGAAAAATCCTTTGGGAACTGATCAAACAAACAAACTGTTTTTTGATAAACAAGGAAAGATATCTTAACATAGCACAATATTATCAAAACCCACACTTTTAACAACATTTAACAGCAGAGCAAGATTAGAGAATAAATAGATTTGTACAAAATGCTTTGATGAAAATTTTTGATCCTTTCCGCTGTCAGCTGAAACCTACCCTAAGGAGCAAAGAAAGAAAAATACATCCATCTTTGGAATAGTTTTCATGATTGATTCCAGAACCACTACTCTACTTTCTCTTGACTGCAAGTCATAGATTCAATCTGCCACAATAAAGTAATAAAGCAGGCATTGATTGATTTGTAGTTGTAATTACTGTGGCGTTGTCTTGTTAATAGCCATTTATTTTCCTGCCTTTTTTTCCAACCACATCTACTGCGGCTCTCACAAGAAACAACCCTAAAAGGTTAAAGGCTGTAGCCCCCAAGGGTGAATCATAGTCCAGGTTACATGGAAATGGGATACTGATTGCCTTCTCAAAGACATCTCGAAATCTACTCCCGAAAACAATATTTCTATGATTGGATCTGCTTGCAGTCTATGAACCACGGGTTAAAGAATGGTGGGCAAATCATCGTCTGGCAACAGGGGCCAATGCTACTTTTTTTGAAAAGACTAAACTCTTAAAAAAGGCATTAAAAAGTGAAAAACATTAAATAATTAACTACTGTTAACTCAGTGGGAGAGTAGTAGGGCAGTAAGTGGTGAACAGAAGTGGGATTTTTCTTCCAACATCATTTTTACAGAAGTGAGTTTTGGGGGGAGAAAATATCAAGAATCAATCAAAGCTATAAACAGTATGCATAAATAAATATAAGACTAAATCAGTCAAAATAAGTAACTGAAATAATTGAACAGACTAAACAATAAGGTAACACATGAAACCAGCCAATGACATCAGCTGTTACTCCCCACCATAATATTGTAACATTAAAGGGATACTCCATACCCCAAAAATGAAAATTTTGTCATTAATCACTTACCCCCATGTCGTTCCAAACCCCTAAAAGCTCCGTTCGTCTTCGGAAGACAATTTAAGATATTTTGGATGAAAATCCGGAGGCTTGAGACTGTCCCATAGACTGCCAAGTAAATAGCAGTGTCAAGGTCCATAAAAGGTATCAGAAAGGTCGTGGTCAGAATACTCCATCTGCCATCAGACGTGCAATCTGGGTTATATGAAGTGACAGAAACACTTTTTTGTAAGCGAAGAAAAAATAAAAATAACGACTTTATTCAACAATTCCTTGTGTCATGAAGAGACAGAGGAGCACCTTTGACACAGGAACTTGAATAAAGTCCTTATTTTTGTGTTTTCTTCGCTTACACAAAGTCCTGTCCCTTTCGACCCATATTTGTATTCTGACGACTTTCCATCCATTTATGGACCTTGACACTGCTTATTTTATTTGGCAGTCGATGGGAGAGTCTAGCCTCCAGGTTTTCATCCACAATATCTTCATTGGGGTCCGAAGACAACGTAGCTTTTACGGGTTTGGAACGACAATTAAAACAAAATTTTCATTTTTGGGTGGAGTATCAGCTTGAACCGGTCCATTCATTTTGTCATGACAAATGATTTTTAATAATGGCCAACTAATCAACTGATTTAAGCAATTAGCAATTTATAACAAAAAAAGTCTTATTTATAATATAAGTTTAAGTAATGTGCTCAATTAAAAAAGTATTTTAACAATTTATGTATCATTTTCCATTAATAAATGTGCTAATGTATTTTTCTGTGTATCAGCATAAGTCACATAGCTCTCTATATGTTGTAGGGAAGAGAAGAAAAAAAAAAAAAAGAATCAACCACTAATATATTCATTACACACACTAACTTAATTGAGAGTGAATAAATGAATGTTCCTACAATGTAATTAGCTTCTACAATTCCCATAACAAAACATCTAGTTAACAGTCTCAGGGCAAAAACCTTAAAGAAATCAGTACTTACCCACAGATACTCGCCAAACTACAATGCCATCTTGTGGTCATCCTTAAATATTCTGGCTATGAATTCAGCCAGAAGCTTACAAAATGTAAAAACGACTGATTTCTTTTCATATTGATTTTATTTTGTTTATTTTTAGTCAAATATATATGAACGCTTCCTTCATGAGGAGGGCTTCTGGGAGAATTGTTTACATAAAGATCCATTCATCTAAATACAAACTGCAAACAAATCAAACATTGTAATAAGCATAATGATACAGGACAGACTGTTTTTAGTTTGTGTGCTGTGGGAGTGACATTTCAACAATGTAACCGTTCACAATTCATTGTGATCAACGATTCCCCCCCTTTCCCCCCTCTTTTCCTCGCAATGCTCTCAGAGTATTTATAATGATTTGTATTTTTTAAAAGTTCCTGAAAGATATTAGGAAATTTCTCCAAAAGTGTTGTGTGAGGGAGCTCCATCCACACTTTCGGTGATATTTAAAGAGTTATGTAGGAGGTTTTTGGCATAAAGCAACAAAGCATAGTGCCCCCCCAAGGGCACCTATTCCTCACATTTTTTTTTTTTTTTTTGTTTTTGGCAAGACATTGTCCCAACTTGGCAGTCTCTTTTTCCTGCACTTAACTTAAAAGAAAAGAAGAAAAAAAAGAAAAAAAAATCAATAAAAGCTAAGTGATTATACTTAAGGTGTACAGGTCTTTCACTAACAACAATATACTGACTGACACCTACAGGTCAATGGGATCTACAGTTTAAAGAATATAGTGGGACCATTCTGAAGTTTCATCCGTGTCTGCACATCCCTATTAGAGAGCGTGTTTTTGGCGCAGCTAAGCCAAGGCATCTAATTACCAGGGGCTCGTCGTAGAAAACAGTCCGTGCATGGCGAGAATGGGTCTGGTAATCTTTCCTGGATGAGCTCAAGCGTAGGTTCGCCTGTGCTGGAGACAGGCAGGACATGCCAGTAGCGCCTAAGGATAGTTGTAAATGTTTGGAACAGTATCATCGAACCAGTTGTGAGGGCGGAGTGCTCAAGTATTGTGAGACTGGGGGCACAAGTTAAAGCTCTCACTGTTCTCGCGGCTAGGTCAGGTGATGACTGGCAATAGAGTTCTTGCCACCTGGTGCCCTCCATCTCTGCAGCTCAACCTGGAAAGAGGTTTGGGGTCAGGTAATACCATATTGGAACAACCCTGACAAAAAAAACTCTCCTGTGTCTTTGAAGCATCCCTCCACTTTGGACCTGTCCAATACGGCATCAACCTGCACGCAGCGAATTTATGCAGAACGCGTCAACAATCCTGGGAGAGGCCCTTCCCATCTTAGCAAATCAGTGCTCAATGGCCCCTTTCCTACTGATGCCTCCTGCTCTGTTAGTGCACATTTAAGGGTGTTTGTAGTAAAAGTACCCGGCTTTAGTACGCTAATTGCAACTGCCTCTTGAAAACCGAGGTTTTGATGCTATGAGTCATACTGGTTCTTTATTGGGGCACTGAGAGAGGGGAGGCAAATCAGACAGGCGGTTTTACAGCTTGATACACATCGCAGGAATTCCCCTGAAAGCTTGGGCTTAGCTTTTGGTGCGCCTCAAGATGTTTTTTCATAATCACAACGGTCAATATGAAATCAAAGTTTTGGATGGCAGAAAGGAGCTCTGAGCCTGTGTTGTGGTTTGCCTCATTATCCCTTGGTTCCTTTTATCTCAATTCAAGCAAAGAGAACGATGGCCCTCTAGAGTGTCTGTAGTAAGCTCCAGAACTTCGTGGCTCATTGCCAATTGATTGCTGCTGATACTTGGGCTTTCAGCTCACTGGCCTTCCTTGTCGTCATTCTGGAACAAATGCACAACAGCATCCTCTAGTCTTACACGTCGTTGAATATCTCATAGAACCACATTAAGAGCGTTGCTCCAAGCACTCAAAACAGTGAGCGTTGCTCTCTCAGGGAGGAACAAACTGGCTAGCAAAGATTTTGGAGTTACAAGGTTTTGGGAAACTGAAAGCATGAGGGAGTCTCCTGGGGAAAGCAAAGCTGAGGCCTGTGTCATCTGAGAAACTGAGGCACCTTGTCTTGCCAAAAAAAGATTGACTACTACAGAGTGCCAAGTTCAACCCCACTTCTCAGAGAGGGTGATGGTGAGTGTATCCACAAATTGAAGGAATGTTTGTTGGAAAGGGGGATAAACGGCTAAATTATATTTCACACTGAATGTCTTGTTTGTTAAGGGAGTGTATCCCTACAGGCATGTATGTGTTGGCCATCAATTGCAAACTCTTCCTCTGTTGAATATGGAAAAAGAACTTTATGTTGCACAGTTCCTTGAGCAATTCCTCTCGAGCAAACAGTACGTAATGGGTAAAAACTATTTTTTCTAGTCAGTGCAATCAGGGGTAACTTACTTGGTTTTGCAGCCTCCTGATCGCTTTTCTTCAGACTGGACTGTGCCTTCAGATGCTGCTATCTTCTTTCCTAAGGTGCCCTGAGGATGACTTTCCGTAATGATCCTCTTCTCCCAGTGAAAGCCAGGTCGTCAACTGGTCTAGAAACCTGTGAGCCTTTTTCTAGCGGACTGATCAGGCCAACATGTTTCACTTCTGCAGTTTTACTTGTCTGAGCATCCTGGTTGAAGCGCCAAGCCAGACGTACTGATCTTGGGCCAAG